>NC_141550.1:83522500-83702500 GCF_021556685.1 Rattus norvegicus
CACTTCTTCCCCTAACTTTATAAATGACTCATCCTGCCTCTCAAAAACCTGAGCTATGTATTTACTGGAGACCGTGGTGCCTTCTTTTATAGACTAGCAGAAAAGCCAAACCTGGATGGGACCAGCACGGTGCCCCAGTAGAGGACCTGAGCTCCATTCCCAGTCTCTACACGAAGTTCACAGCTGTCTGTAACTCCAGTTCCATAGGACCTGATCCTTCATGGGCATTAGGAATACATGTGGTGTATATCCATATACATGAGCAAAACATGAATACACGCAAGCACACATGCGTACGCGCGCGTGCGCGCGCACACACACACACACACACACACACACACATCTGTGAAATGAATAATTGTAAAAGGAAATCAAGTCAAACCTGGGACAGACTGACAGGGATGAGAGGAAATCAAAGAAAAAAATAAAACAATTCTGAATTTATTTAATTTCTGCTGTCTTGTGGGAAGCAGCAGAGAATCTGTGTCTGAGGTATGTAGACATTGCTGTCGTGGTTTCACAGAATGGTAAAGGGATGTAGTACTAGATTATGAAAGTATTCGTCCACAGACAAAGAAAACCAGCACATTTTCAAAAATGAGAAAAAATTTTAAGAATTCATACTCTGGTTGCAGTCCGATAAAGTCGAATAGACACAGAATGCTTTCCCTTACTCTGGAGGAAAGAGACCCACTCCAGACATTTCACAGGAGAAAAAAACATCGAGATAAAAGCTGGATCTGTAGGGGAAGCAACGGGAGGAAGGGAGGCCCGCACTGTTGAATCGATGACCATGGTGAAAACGGTACCCGATGAAAGATGGGAACCGTGGAGCCTGCGCACGGGATGCTCAAGGCCACACTCAGAAAAGTTATTGTCCTCAGAGCTGTCATTTATTGCAAGGACAGCGTTTGTATTAAATCAGAAAGACAGAAGGCCCGTGGGGCAGAGTCTGTGAGAAGCCAGGTGCAAGCTGCAGATGTTCTCATCCACTGGAGTCACACGGATGCCCTTAACTCTCCCGGAAGTGATGCGAAACACCGCTCTGTGGCTACCAGGCGTGGGAGTTCACCCGAGCCTTTGCACCAGGCCTTTATGCGGGAGTCCGTCTAGTAGGAATACATTTAGTGTTTAAGCGAATGCCCTCAACCATGCCGAGTAAAAGCAGGCTTCCCCAGAAATTGTGCTGCTAGCATAATTGTCTCATTCAACTATTATCACGTGACTCAAGAACCCAGTATGTAAAAAAAAAAAAAAATTAAGATCAGGCAGAATATTCCAACAATTCAGAGTTCATCTCCCAGTAGCCAACGAAGGGCCAGACAGGAAGACTGTCTTTTCCAGAACACGCAGAATCAGTAGCTAGATCTGCATGCACAGCTGAGACTTCCCTGGTCAAGTGTCTTCAAGGAGTCTGAAGCACCGACCAGAGGGGCACACAATTGTTTGTTACGCCAGGCACCCAAGTGACAAGGGAAAAAATATATAGAAGCAACGCCAATATTTGAGAAGGAAGGAAAAAGGAGAGGAGGGGGGAAGGAGGAAGGATGAAGTAAAGAAGTAATGAGAGCGCAAGACTGAATGACGTTATGATATTTACATTCATTTTATATGTTTGCATGTACAGAGATGTCTAAAAGGCAAGTCTTCAACCTTAAATTCTGTGGAGTTACAGGATACTAGGATATAGATTTTCCCCCACTAATTAATTAATTTATTGGTATAGTTCCCTTCCCCCATGACCCCGGTCTCTTCTGAGATGGTGCTCCTCGGGGTATCCTCCAGCCTGGCACATCAAGTCTATGAAGGTTTAACCACATCCTCTCCCACTGAGGCCAAACAAGGCAGCCTGACTAGGGGAACAAATTCCACAGACAGGCAATAGCTTTAGGGACAGTCCCCACTCCAGTTGTTAGGGGACCCACATGGAGAATGAGCCGCACACACATCCGTTATATATGTGCCAGGGTCCTCAGTCCAGGCTGTGTGTGCTCTTTGGTTTGTGGTTCAATCTCTGAGAACCCACAAGGGGCCATATTAGTTGACTGTTGAGACCAACAGAGTTGGTCTTCCTGTGGGGTTCCTATCCCTTTTGGGGCCCTCAATCCTTCCCCCAATTCTTCCAGGATATAGATTTTTAACTTTTCCATACTTTAATACTAGAAAAATAGTGACACTTGCCTTCTGTGGATCAGATTTTTTTTCAAATAAAGCTGGTTTCATGCAATATTTATTAAGTGAATTGGATTATACATTTGAAATAAACAGAGGTGAGTATTTTTACTTTGGATCTTCGCATGTTAGTATGAACAGTAAGTTCTACCACAATAGGATTTGGTGCAAATGTTTCTAGATCTTATTTATCCAGAGCCTCCGTAAGCCCCTTCTGTTTGGGGAGTGAGGACACTTTTGAACTCTTATGTTCCCTTTGTGTTCCGTAGGGAGTAAAAGCCGCTGATGGACTTTAAAAGAGTAAATGTTTGTGCTAAATTAATACAGAAAAGAGATGCTAGACACTAATGGCTGTCTTCCTGAAGTCATAAATCCTCCCTGGCAGTGGAATATCTTAAGGCTGAGATCATTAGGAGAACATCTTTCCTTCATTCTGTCACCGGGCTACCCTCGGTGATTTACGAGACTTCACAGCTTTTCAGTTTTCTCCTCTGAAGACCATGGGGGAGGGGGAGACAAGAAACAGCTACAAATGACCTGCTGGTTTGCAGTGGGAAAGAGGACCCCAGGGTCTCAGTTGTGAACTTTACTCTAATTGGTATTGGAGTGAATGGAGCATCCCCTGGAAGAACAGCATCGACACTCATTGTCATAAGTCAGTTCAGACTGAGTTAACGAGTATGCTGATGGCTTTGTTTTTTGTGTTTTGTTTTGTTTTGTTTTGGTTTTTTTTTGTTTTTGTTTTCTACCTTTATTAACGAGTATTTCTTATTTACATTTCGATTGTTATTCCCCTTCCCAGTTTCTGGGCCAACATCCCCCTAATCCCTCCCCTCCCCTTCTTTATGGGTGTTCCCCTCCCAACCCTCCCCCCATTGCCGCCCTCCCCCCAACAATTCCGTTCACTGGTGGTTCAGTCTTGGCAGGACCCAGGGCTTCCCCTTCCACTGGTGCTCTTACTAGGATATTCATTGCTACCTATGAGGTCAGAGTCCAGGGTCAGTCCATGTATAGTCTTTAGGTAGTGGCTTAGTCCCTGGAAGCTCTGGTTGCTTGGCATTGTTGTTCATATGGGGTCTCGAGCCCCTTCAAGCTCTTCCAGTTCTTTCTCTGATTCCTTCAACGGGGGACCTATTCTCAGTTCAGTGGTTTGCTGCTGGCATTCGCCTATGTATTTGCCATATTCTGGCTGTGTCTCTCAGGAGAGATCTACATCCGGTTCCTGTCGGCCTGCACTTCTTTGCTTCATCCATCTTATCTAGTTTGGTGACTGTATATGTATGGGCCACATGTGGGGCAGGCTCTGAATGGGTGTTCCTTCTGCCTCTGTTCTAAACTTTGCCTCCTTATTTTCTGCCAACGGTATTCTTGTTTCCCTTTTGAAGAAGGAGTGAAGCATTCGCATTTTGGTCATCCTTCTTGAGTTTCATGTGTTCTGTGCATCTAGGGCAATTCAAGCATTTGGGCTAATAGCCGCTAATCAATGAGTGCATACCATGTGCGTTTTTCTGTGTTTGGGTTACCTCACTCAGGATGATATTTTCCAGTTCTGATGGCTTCGTTTTAATTTCACTTGTTTCTAGGATGTACACAGCTCAGATGTTCCCTTCTGCACAGCATATAAAGAAATAGGCTGATGATTCCTCTGAATCTCCAAGTGCTGTATCTTCAGATATTGGCTCCAGGGCCCCAGGAAAGATGCTATTGAATTAGGTAGACAAGAGGTTTGAAGGTTTAGCTACAAGAAGCAAAGGGGAATTTGAAACCAGAGTGAGGAGGTACCACCTCCAGACCACACTCAGAGAATGGTATCTGCAACAGGAGAAAAGAGAACAGAGGAGAGCCAAGTGAGGTGCCCTCAAACTTCAGGGAAGTCTCATCAGGCCCATTGGGATGCCCAGAGCATCTTAGAGTCTTCTGCTAGTAGAAATGGCTGCTTTCTGATGCCCTAGTCTCATTGGCCAGCAGCAGAATAAGGTGGGGAGAGCATGGGAGAAATCTCTCTAGGGCACCCTGGGCTTCTTACTAATGACACTCCATGGGTGCCCATCGGGGGACAGAGACATAAGGAGAGCTGTGACACACGCAATGGCTAGCACACTTTTCACATATCAGATTTCACTTTTAAGTTTTTTAGAATTCTTTATTCTACATCTCTCTTGACTGCCTGGTTTGTCCTGTTCTTGAGCGTGGGAGCCATGTCTGATATATCTTTAGATATATGTATGCCAAGTGGCCACGTACGTGGAGGCACCACAAGTCTTGTAGCATTAAACAAATAATCAGAAGTTGAATTTTTTTTTAGTGATAAGTGTCCCCACAATTCACGATGCCTTGTGATGTGACGCTTGTGAGAATTTATTTTCTCTGCTATTGCCATGCCTTCAACTCCTTTTTGAGTGATTCACCACATTGCCCCCACAGCCCTCTACCAACTTATTCCTAAGTAGTTTGATTTCCTGTCAGTATCATGAAGACGATCTACTCAGCTGTAGAAGTGCAGGTTTTCTCTATGCCGCATTCCATGGTCTGTTTAATGTCAACGTGATCCACATTTAATATAATTTTTTTATATGCCCTACAAAGTATACCATGTGTGTGCAATGAAAGTGTACATCTTACAAGTTTAGCTGATACTGACTATGGGGAGTACCACTTTGAACAAATGACATAGACAATAAATAATTAATATGGATAACATCAGATAAATCTCCATTTAATATCCCTTTTGTGTAATATTGAATGAGTTTTGTTAGGGCATGTACTTAGCTCTCTCTTTTTCAGTGAAAATCTAAAAGTTGCTTGGTGGAATTATTGCCATTGAAACTACTGCTGAAGACCTCACCCAAAAAAAAATCTTAGAGGCTCAGGGGTCCTAAGTAGAAATATGATTTGTACAGTATAAGGTCAAATGCTCATGTTGGCTGGCGGAAGCTGTTTAGTAACCCACAATTCTTTACAATCGGAATGTAGTTCATATATACCCAAATTACATGTGTATCTATAGATGGAAAAAGGCATTCCCTTTTGAACCATCCTATTTAAGGATGTTGGAAGCATTAGAGTATTGCCATGTAGTCCGAGAAAGGGCAGCAAGGTTGGGGAGATGGCTTAGTGGATAAGCGGTTGATACAAAACCCCCAACAATCTGAGGTTGGGTTCTTGGAACTCACATAAAAAGCTAGATGTGGTAATACACCCATGGAATGCTAGCATTCCTAAAGGAATGACCTGGGAGACAGCAGAAAGAATGAGACTCTTGCCTTAGGACAAGCTGGAAGGCAGGAAGCAATTCCTGAGATTGCCTCTGCATATGCACCATAGAATGGACATGCCTATAAAGGGAGAGAGGAAGGGAGGGAGGAAGGCAGGGAGGAAGGGAGGGAGGAAGGCAGGGATGGAGTGACATATATATATATATATATATATATATATATGTATATATATAGATAGATAGAGACAGAGAGAGAGAGACAGAGAGAGAGAGACAGAGAGAGAGAGACAGAGACAGAGAGAGACAGAAAGAGACAAAGAGAGAATATTCTTTTCTTTTCTTTTCTTTTTATTGGATATCTTATTTATTTACATATCAAATGTTACCCCCTTTCCTGGTTTCCCCTCTGAAAACTCCCATCTCATCCCCTCTCCCCTCCTTCTATGAGGATGCTCCCCCCCCCCACCCAACCACCCACTCACTCACTCCCACCTCCCTGCCCTGACATTCCCCTACACTGGGGTATTGAGCCTTCCCAGGACCAAGGGCCTCTCCTCTTACTGATGCCACATAAGACCATTCTCTGCTACATATGTGGCTGGAGCCATGGGTCCCTCCATGTATACTCTTTGGTTGGTGGTTTAGTTCCTGGGAGCTCTGCCGGGGTGGGGGGTTCTGGTTGGTTGATATTATTGTTCTTCCTATGGGGTTGCAAACCCCTTCAGCTCCTTCAGTCCTTTCTCTAACTCCTCCACTGGGGACCCCGTGCTCAGTCCAATGGTTGACTGCAAGCATCCTCCTCTGTGTTCATCAGGCTCTGGCTAAATCAGGTATATCAGCTATATCAGGCTGCTGTCGACAAGCACTTCTTGGCATCTGCAATATCGTCTGGGTTTGATGCCTGCATATGGGATAGATGCCCATGTGTGGCAGTCTCTGGATGGCCTTTCCTTCAGTCTCTCCTCCACACTTTGTCCCTGTATTTCCTCCCTTGAGGATTTTGTTCTCCTTCTAAGAAGGACTGAAGCATCCACATTTTGGTCTCCCTTTTACTTGAGCTTCTTATAGTCTGAGAATTGTATCTTGGGTATTCTGAGCTTTTGGGCTAATATCCACTTATCAGTGAGGGCATGCCATGTGTGTTGTTTTGTGATTGGGTTACTTCACTCAGGATGATATTTCTTAGTTCCAGATTTCATGCAGTCATTGTTTTTAATAGCTGAGTGATATCCATTGTGTAAATGTACCACATTTTCTGTACCCATTCCTCTGCTGAAGGACATTTAGGCTCTTTCCAGCTCCTGGCTATTATAAATAAGGTTCATTGAGTGATATTTCAGTTTGAAAAGAAACTGTCCTCTGCGGCCAAACCTTTCTGAATGTGACCAAGCTTACATAAAAGGAAACACTACGCTTTACTTTGCCCAGTCCTCATACCACATAGATGAAATTATGAATCAATGTTTTTTTAGTCCACCTCCTATATTATATTATTTATAATATAGAAGACTCACTACAAACAAAATACAGACAAGATTGCTTGGAAATATCTTCCCTAACATTTCTGTGGGCTGAAATTCGCGAGTACTGGAGGCTTAGCTAGTGCTGAGCAAACAGATTGGGTGGGGAACCTTCTCTATAGCACATTTTTAGGGTGAAATATTGTTCCTACTTAAGTTAAAAATTTCATTTTCCCATGAAACAAAGCGGAACGCTGACCTATCAGCAATCTAAAATATCCTTAGAAAGCTTTTAAAGATTAGGTGAGGGTGAATATTATTACCAACTCTGGCCACCAGTCAGCTCCATTTATCAGCGAACTGGACTTGTGATCTATAATCTCTTAGTCTTGCAGCATTGATAATGCGTTTGTAGCATTCTGCGTATAATAAAGAAGAGCTGTCTCTTAGAGCAAAGGCCGTTCCATGTGGCTGTATTAAGTATTCTACTGGGCGTCTCTGGGGTCATACAGAGCCAACCATTCTCAGCTCTGTCAAACTGCAGAAAATAGAAGCTTACATCAAATTGCCATTTCAGTGCCTGCAATTCTGCTAATCCTTCACTTCAGCTGAGGACCAAAGCTGATTTCACCACAGTGCGAGCTGTCATGAAATGATGGTAATGGCTAGACTTCTGTCTCATGACTGCTGCTCTTGGCTAAAAGAGTCATAATCCCTTAAGAAAATATGATGGTGCCTCCTTCCTTTATTCCATAGATATTAGCCTTGCACGCAGAGGATGAAGTCAAAGAAAACGTTGAGGCAGAGCTGTTGATGGCAAGAGTGAGTTGAAGCCTGCGCTGTCTGGACATTGGGTTTCACCTCAGGTTCTGGGGTCTGTTTGAAATGAGTTTCTGTGATTGCAGCTCAGTCCCTAGAGGGCCCTACAGGATAGTAAATCCACATTTTAAAAAAGCCATTCATTGAATGTTGAACTTGTGTCGATTTTCTGGAACAGACTGTCTCCCTTTAGATAGGTTCAAACTCCATGGAATCACGTCATACCTTGGGAGGTTACAGGCATATGCTTTCCTGAATAGAATCCGTCACCTAGGATTGCCCTCATTACCTAGAGTTTTCCCAGGATCACAAAACCTCTGTTTCCTCTTGACAGCATTTCACCATCTGTAGCTTTCACTTTGACTCTCAGACCAGAAGTGTCATAGTCAGGAAACTGACTGGTTCTCAATGGCTTCTTTATTTCCGTCGTGGTAGAGAATTGGAAACCTCTCTGGTAGCTGCCTTCCAGTGTCAAGGAACCCTCATCTCCCAAGGAGCAATGCTGCAACATCATCTTCCTGAGGGACTTCTCATTTCTACTTCTCCATGACTTTAAAAGTCTTATATATGTATAACACACACACACACACACACACACACACACACACACACACACAAATCATCCTGTCAATCTTGATTGTCGTAAATAGGTCATAATGCATATGGATACAAAAACATCACATTGTACACCTTATATTTACATACTTGTCAATCAATAAAATTCTATTTGCCTCAATGTGCAGGAAAAATTCATTCCTTCCAACATTATACTGAAGAAGGCATGAAAAGAGTAGGCATAAGACTATACACACACACATACACACACACACACACACATACACACACACACACACACACACACAATTTCTGTGCCATCCAATAGATTCAGTGGGATAACAAATTAATGGAAAGGCTTTAAAATCTTGTTTCTCGAATGTGTGTTTAGTGTTGAGGAAATCCTAAGAAAGGTGAGCTAACTGAAAATTTATTAAAATCTCTGAATTAACTGAGGATTATGACAGTAATGAATTTTCTATTTATTTAGGATTTATAACCATCTGACACCAGACAGCAAAGGCACAAGATGCTGACTCCAAGAACCACTGATTAATACCAAACATGATGCTAAGCAGCCAAGTCAAACAACTTAGCCTTTGGATTCAAATGAATCTGAAAGTTCTGCTGGGGTCTGGTGTCTAGATTTAGCAGCATTGCCTGAATTGTTATCTCTCTCTCTCTCTCTCTCTCTCTCTCTCTCTCTCTCTCTCTCTCTCTCCCTCCCTCCCTCCCTCCCTCCTTCCCTCTCTCTCCCTTTCTCTTTCCCTCCCCCTCCCCCGCCCTTTCCCTCCTCCTCCCTCCCCTTCCCTCTCTCTTTCCCTCTACCCCCTACCTTCTTCTGTCTCTCCCTCTCCCTCTTCCTTTCTCTCTCTCCCCCTTCCTTCTCCTCTCCATGTCCCTTTGCCTTTCCCTCTCCCCCTCCCCTCCCTCTTTCCCCCCATCTCTCTCCCTCCCTCCCTCCCTTTATTTTGTGATGCTGGTCCTGTTACTTTTCTCAGTGCGGTGACAAAGCCAACCTAAAGACAGACGGGTTCGTTTTGGCTCACAGATTGAGGACAGAGTGTATAAAGGCAGGGAACTATGGTGGTAGGAACTTGAAGTAGCCAGTCACATGGTATCCACAGTTAGGAAGCAGATAGTGATAAATGCTGTGCTTAGATCCTTTTCTTTCTATTCAGTCCAGGGTTATCGAGAACCTACCCACCTAAATGAATCTAACCTACAAACTCCCTCTCTAACATGTCCAGAGTTCTGTCTCCTACATAATTGCAGATCCTGACAGGTGGACAGCATTAACCTCACACTTGGAATGGATGTCAAGCAATCGCTGAGCCACTGAGCTATACCCCCAGCCACCATATGCTTAAAGTGGAGGCTGAATATCTCTCTACGCTCCTCTCAGAATTTTTCCTGCTAGTAGTCTCCTTGTCTCATGCTGTCTTCAATATAATGTTGGAAGCTATGTTTTTATTTCTGCATTGAGGCAAATAGAATTTTATCAATTAACAAATAAACATGTAGATCTAAGTTGTGCAGTGCTATGCTTTTATATTCATATGCATTGTGAAATATTTATTATAATCAAGCTAGTGAACACACACACACACACAATCTCATCTACCTAGTAATCATCTTGTGTATCTGAACACTGTTGAGAACACTTGAAAAAATTACCTTGGCAACCATCAAATAAACAATATCATTGCTAACTAGAATCTACTATTTACACAGTAAGCATTTTGATATTTTTAAAATAAATACTGATAATTTATTTATTACAGAATCTCATATATCTGGGGCTGGCCTAGAGTTCACTCCCACAGCTAAAGGTAACCTTCGGTTGGGATCCTGTACAGCTGAAGGGCTGCGATTTCAGGTGTGAGCCACTATGCCTGGTTGATATGGTGCTGCGTCTCAAACCTAAGGTCTTGTGTGCACCAGGCAAACGCTTGACTGAGCCACACACCTCTGCTAACTGAGCCATACACTCAGCCCATATGCTACTTTTCTCTGAATTAGTTTGCATCCTTTGATCTGTGAGTATTTAACCTCTGCCCCTGCAACCACCACCCTACCATTCACAAGTGTGATGGTTTGCATAGGCTTAGCCCAGGGAGTGGCACTATTAGAAGGTGTGGCCTTGTTGGAGGAAGTGTGTCACTGTGGGGGTGGGCTTGGAGACACTCCTCCTAGCTGCCTGAGGATGCTCAGTCTGTTCCTGGCTTCCTTTGGGTGAAGATGTAGAACTCAGCTCCTCCTGCACCATGCCTGCCTGGGTGCTTCCTGCCTTGATGATAATGGACTGAGCCTCTGAACCTGTAAGGAGAGCCCCAACTAAATGTTGTCCTTATAAGACTAACATTGGTCATGGTGTCTGTTCACAGCAATAAGACCCTAACTAAGACAACAAGTGTGAGTTAGACTATTTCAACCTTCACGTTGAGTGTGAGATCATTCACTAATCATTTTTCTAGGACTATGTAATTTCTGGTTGTTTTTATTTATTGAGATTAAATTGCTTTCATATAGTGTAGTTTGGTTTTGTTCGTCTCTGTCCTCCAACTCCTTCTAGACCCTTCCCATCTCCCTATCCACTCAAGTTCATGTTCTTTCTCTTTCTTTCTCAAAAAGAAATGCCAGGAAAATCAAAACAAACAAACAAACAAAAAAAAAAACAAAAAAAAAACAAAAAAAAAAAAAAAAGGAAAGAGGTAGCACAGACTGTCCGGGATCTTGATTGTAATAGCCCAGGCTAACTTTGAAATCCTGATCCTCCTGCCTCAGACTCCTGAAGGGCTGGGATGACAGGCACACGTAGCACACTGTGCATCTCTGCCTGTTTCTATTTGACATGGTGTCTTCCAGGTTTACCTAGGTTGTCACAGTGGCAAGATTTCCACTTTTGAAGGCTGAATCATATTTCGCATTGTGTGTATATACATATGTATTACATGTATATTTAAGCATATTTATTTTCCTTATCATTTTATCTGTCTGTGGACACTCAGGTTGTTTCCATCTTCTAAATTCGATGAGTATTTTGGCAGCCATGTTTTGTAGTGTGTGACTACTACCTATGGCGGGCACTTGACCTAAAGCGGGCTCATCAAAATTCTTCTCTAAGAGATTAGAATTTAAAAGTATTAGGGGAGAGAGAGAGGGTTCAGTAGGTAAGAAGTCTTGCTATACAAATATAAAGGCTTGAATTTAAATCCCAAATCCTAACGACCACAGGAAAAGACCACATGGCTTCGTGGGCCGATAAAACTAACCGTTTTAGAGAGAAAGGAAGATTCCTGGGATTTGCCAGCAACATGCTTAACTCTAGCCTCAGTTAGAGATCCTCTCTCAAAGGAATAAGTGGAAAGCACTAGATCAGGGCACCCCAAATCCCCCTTTCCTTTGCATGCATGTGTGTGCGCATAGGTACATACAAACAGGCAGGTAGCTCCGTCAATCTGTGGATGTAGAAGCATTATTCTTTCTAACATCCCTAGCCATTAAAGAACACATGAGAGGAAAAAAGACAAGGGAAAAATCAGCCAATATCTTTGTTTATTGGTGGAACCAGGTTAAGATGGGGTAGGGCTTTGGGGATTTAGCTCAGTGGTAGAGCGCTTGCCTAGGAAGTGCAAGGCCCTGGGTTCGGTCCCCAGCTCCGGGAAAAAAAAAAAGATGGGGTAGGGCATGTTTAAAGGAAAAGGAGAGAAAGTCAGGCCACACACAGAAATGATGTAAGAAACTGGGTGCACAGTAAAGTCACCACGGTCCCACAAAGAGGGAGTGTGGCTAAGGTGTTGGGTGACATCACTATATACATGAAGCCAAACAGCTCTCGAATATGACCTTAAGCCTTAGCAAATTCCCTTTTTGGGTGTGAGGTATTCTGAAGTGAAGTTACTGTTAACAGAAATTAAAGATGTTCACTCACACCCCCAAAGACAATAGGGTTTTGATCCAGGGGGAACTGTGAAAGTTAGCTAAGACATAAATCGCTAGTAAGAATCTTCAGTAGATGGTAATTATTGTCATTAGGATTTTTTCTGTAACTTGGGGATTATACTTAATAATACAGTCCAATGTTGGAGAGAGATTTTGAATTAAGTTAAAATGTTAAAAGTGCTAAATAGTACATTGGTAGAAAATATGATTATCCGTGCTAGCATACTTTTCTAGAAACTGAGGTCTGCAATTTCTATAATGTCTCTTCAGTGGCGCTGCTGATGGATCACGGGACTCTGTGTAAGAGTGTTTGTGTGTGCACACACACATCTGAACACGCAGATGTAAATTAGGTGCATGGCTTGTAGATGAAAACAATGTATTTTCATTTCTTACTGAATTCTGTTTGCAATTATGAAGACATTATCATCTAATGAAAACTATAATGGATTTAATTAGATGCTTGTTTCATTGATGCCATTATTAACCAAATAAGCTGGAAACTACCAATTACATCCACGAATCCTCCCAAGCGCCACTGCAACTAAGCAGGGATCAGACTCACAAGCCTTCAAGTCATGGGGTGCTAATCTCGGGACAAAAAGAGAGGGAAACGGAATTTCTGGATGTGACAGCAGCAAAGAAAATTTAAATATCCCATTTCTGGAGACTGACCTTTCTATTCCCACCTTCTCGCCATCTTTGTGATTAGTAGCGGGCAGGTAGCTCTGTCAATCCCTGCAGATAGAAGTATTATTCTTTATACTTGTCTAGCCTTTAAAAAACAAAATAATAACACGAAACCTCTCAAACGCGTATTTGTCCGTGTCTGTTCTCTTTCCGTGGGGTGGGTATGGATGGGACAATTTAGGGAGCATGCGCTAACAACAGACACGCCCTCAGGTGGGAAGACACAGGCCCAGGGCTGATGCCTACTCTCAACCTTTCTGAGATGGAAATAGCCACGATTGGAATCGTTGCACATATTGAGAGGTGTTGGCGACCCTTCCTGCATTTATCCTGAACTGTGCGTTTAATGTTTATTGTTGTGTTTGACTTTTTGCTCTCATTTTCTAGGTTTTCGCCTCTTTATCTTCTGAGAAAGTGGCTGTGCTACATTTCGAATCTCCTCAGATCAAAATGGCAGAGAGACTGAGCGTGTGACCACCGAGTCACAGTCCACTAAATGAAATACCTGGAGAAAGTCACTGGACAAACACCCTGCCTTAGCATTTGCATGTGTTTGCGTAGAAATGCACCCAGTCCATGTTAAATATTACATACAACATAAAGAGAGGATAAGAACCATAGAGCTCCAGGGGAATGACTGGAAGAACACATATCTTTGTTGTACGTTTAAGCCCAAGACATAATTACCAAAAGATACACCAATAATATTTAACTTTTAGTTTAAAGGCAATACCAATACATTTATATTTCACCTTTCTCAAGTGTTAACATTTTCAAAAGCCTTCCAATTTATGATTTATTTTGTAACCAGTTCCCACTAGTTTATTTTGAGGGGGAAAATATTTCTTGGAATATAAACTCCCGAAAGCTATCGAAGGTGACATGGCACTAGAACAGTGTCATGGCGCTCGAAAACAGGAAAGACATTGAGAGCTCAGGAATGACAAAATGAGAACCAGAAGACAGCCATTCATCCACCCCAGAAGAAAGGGCTTGGGATACTTTATAATAGGCTCAGGGTTAATTCCTTTTCTTTTAGGCTATAGGTTAATTCCTCAGATATTTCAATGTTAGCACAATTCTCATGCAATAATTGACTTTATCTCCCTGGAAACTGCATTTGCTCATCATCGGCATTTAGGATTTTCTCCCTGGTGCATTCACTACTTCCTATGTTCAGGGTCTGAAAATAATGTGACATGGGAATGAGAGTGACCACACACACACACACACACACACACACACACATATACACACACATACACACATACACACAAACACACACATACACACATACACACACAAACACACACACACACAAACACACACATACACAAACACACACATACACACACATACACACACAAACACACACACAAACACACACAAACACACACATACACACACATACACACACAAACACACACACATACACACATACACACACACACACACATACATATGATGTAGATATAGATAAAATCTCAGGGTCTTAGAGGCGGACTGTGAGGCTTTCTAGTTCACTTAACATCCCACACACAGTTCTATGGGTGATCATAGTTCATGACAGCGGCCCAGCCCTATGTGCTGGTTGACCTCAGTGGTACTTCCTAGATCCCTAGAGTCTCCACAGCTGTCTGTGGTGCTGCGAATTCCTGCCATTCTCACAACACAGGGTCAGAGCGAGGAAGCACAAGGATAAAAGTTTAAGTGAGGTTTGTGCCAAAGACTCGCTTCATCAAGGGGGCAAGACAGACACCAACGGATTAGGAAAAACGCTGTTAATAAGAATTAAAGTAACAAAATTAAGTTTGGTGGGTCTAACGTATGATCTCTGTCTACTCCTGGGTATCTGCCTTTAAATGGATGTTAAAAAATCCTTCATTTACCATCCAATAACCAGACATGGTGAGGGGCACCCCTCCTAAGTCTCCATAATCCTCAGAGTCTCTTTTAAGATTACTGAATTGTACTATATTGTGTAATTTATATTTATTTTAGGAAATTATCCATCATGTTTTCCCCATTTATTAATACTAAGTTGTAAATTGTCTTGTAGTTAAAACATATTAGCCTTAATTCTAGAATCCAAACTATCTATCTATCTATCTATCTATCTATCTATCTATCTATCTATCTATCTATCTATGGATATGGATTTATATCCTGGTGCACCTACTGAACCCGGGGTCCTGTACTTGCTATGGAAACACTGTATTACTGAACTTTAAGTTCAGCTGAGTTTCTTGGGATTGCGCTGGTATATCTAGCCACTAGCACAGAGTAGAAATTTTATTAACATTTAAAGAATTAACAAAGAAAGCATTTGTTTTCATGAATAGAACATGCTCGATTTTTAAAGTTGGTTTTCTATTTATCTCATTGGATGTTCAAAATCCACAACATAGTTAAGCCAAGAGGTTGGGCATGTGGGTCAATTGACAGATTGCTTGCCTAACATACATCAAGCCTCGAGTTCAAACCTCTGCACTGCATAAACTGGGCATGGTGGGAAACATGTATATTAGCCCTCAGAACAGAGAAGCAGAATGACCATAAGTTTGAGATCATCCTTGACTACGTAATGCATTCCAGACCAGCCTGGGACATATGACACCTTCTCTTTAAAAGGCGGTAGGGATGGGGGTAGGGGTCTGGCGAGATGTTTCAAAAGAACACTTGGTGTATTTTCCAGCATGCACATGACTGCTCAAAACCATCTATAACTCCTCTTCTGGCCTCTGCTGAAACTATACACACATGGCATGCAGACATAACATGCAGGCAAAACACCCATACACATAAAACAACAATAAATAATTTTTAAAGTGAAGCTGAAAGGAAATGGAGAAAAACATGATTTAACTCAAAATAACCACTTTCTTTCATAACCTCGTCATGAGATCCTAAAAGTTGAGCTACATAGACTATTTTGGTAACAGACAATACCCCGTAGCCAACATTGAGATGAATTTAACAGTAAAAATCACTGTGCTCTCTTATGGCAACCCTTACTGTTCATTTCCTCCAGCTTGAACTAATTGGACTTCTCAGATTATTTAGTGTTGAAGACAAACATATTTATTTCGAGTTATAGCCAATTACTGTAGAAGGTTTTTTAATGGCAACTGACGAAAATAATTAGCTATATGTGAAATTCTTCCAAGAGCCATCTGCTTCTAAAGTAGCCTGTTTTCCTCGTCTGTGTCTCCAGCAAAGTATTGCCCACAGGCTTCTGGGGAATATGGGACAGAGGCTTGGTGGGCAAACTTGGAAAAGTAGTTGTTGCTTAGAACTGGCTGCTTGCCAAGTACCATCTCCTCCAGCCAGGAAGACGACCTGGCTACATTAATGGAGTGAGTCTGATGTTTAGTTGAAACACTAGAAACTTCAAGAAAATTATAGTTTTTGGGGCTAGGGTCATAGCTAAGTACAGGGCTCTGGGTTTAATCTCAGCATCAAAAATTAGTAATAGCAATAAAACATCTTTCAGCTTTGAAACTGCAGGAATGTCAAATGACAATGATATCATTTCTTGGGAACGTGCCTTAAATGAAGCATCCGAGGATGGCCAGTGGCAGAGCAGAATTCACGATGCCAATGTTAACTAAGACGCTTTGTGGCTTGTGGTAAGTCACATCTCTGACGGTCCAATACTATACATGTATTTTTACTTTTTACTACATATCTGTCAAGGATTTTGAAACAAATGTCGAGCTTGTCACATGTGATAGAACATGTCTTCCTCCGTGAACTGATTAGTTTTATCTTTTTTTTTTTTTTTTTTTTTTTTTTTTTGTCAACTCGACACCGCCCTCAATATATCTTGGAGAAGGAATCCTATTTGAACAAACACCTTCAGAAGACTGGCCTATAGACATGTCTGGAGATGGGCATTTTCTTAGTGATCAATGTGGGAGAGCCTAGATCATTGTGAATAGTGCTGTTTCCGGGACAGTGATCTCATCTTTTATATAAAACAGGCTGAACAAAACAAGTCATGAGAAGTAAGACAGTGAGCAGCTCTCCTCCGTGGGTTCTGTCAGATTCTGCCTCAGATTCCTGAGCTTCTGCCGTGATTCCCCTCAATAGTTGGCTGTGAGCTGGAAGCACATGTGAAATAAATCTTTTTATCCAATTGCTTTTAGCCACAGTATTTTATCATAACAATAGAAAATCCAATGGAGACACTCTGATTGTGTCAATGTTTTACGCTGGCAAAACACTGGTAGGTTCTTGATGACAGAACGTCAGAATGCACCAGTTTTTATCTTTCCATATCTGAGTGGGAAAAAGGATACATGCTTAGGACGCATGTCTCGGGGTGGCTAGAGTTCCCTGCTTGCACATACATTGGGAAACTTCTGAAGTGGAATGAAGATGTAGGAAACCTGTGGTTTTTAGAAACAATGTTGCAAACAATGGCAACAAGGCGCTTCTGCTCGATTCTCTTAAGACTCCCAGAGACAAGGGGACACAGTATTCTTTGTCGGACAACAAAGTTCACTTGGTGGAGTTGTTGATGGACAATCTGCTGACTCTCACCTCTCTGCATTTCCTAATTTATATTTTAGAGGCTAAGAAGTTTGGTAAGATGCTGGCTAAAAATGAATTATCATAAAAAGGATGTTCTGAAGTGCTTTCACCTTATATTTCCTGACATCTCAAAGCGGCGCTAACTAGTTGATTGCAATATGCTAAAGCCCGGCGAAAGCACTGTGAAAACACCACAGAAACTTCTAAATGATACGCATGTGTGTGCATGGAAACAACACAGTTGCTCTTTATTAAGAACGGGAGGCAATGAAGCATCTTGCTTAAGAAGACACTTATCTTCCTGGAGTCCATCGTTAAAATTTATTGGGGTTATGTGAAAGGACAGCCTCACTTGAGTCTTAGGAAACACTTGCTGATTTAGGGCAAAAGATCATGACCTCACCCATTTACCCTCAAATCAAGAGTGAGTCCTTGTCAGAGGTTAACGGGGGAGCTTATTATGTTATTCCTGTAATTTTCCTGCAAACACAAACTCTTTCAAAATAAAAGCTACTACGTGTACTTCCCCCACTTCCTATTTCCACCATACAGCTTAGTTAAAGTTCCTATTATTTTTTGAGCATTCTGTTTCTTTCAGCACCTATAAAAGAGGATAAACTAATTAGTAACAATTTAAAACTAGTCAATGAAATGATCATGAGCCCCGGGAAAGTTAGTTACAGTATAATAAAATCACCAAAGTTATTTTCTCAGGCTTGAATTTGGTTTTGTTCAATTACAAGCAGTTAATTCCTTACAGGGTAACTACCACTATGCTAACACCGTATGCAGAAGCCATATTTATTCAACGGACATTTATTCCCACTATTTAACTTTTGTAAATGCAAGCACTGTAAAAATACTGTAAAAAACACGACAAAAAATAATTTTAAGACAAATTGCAAAATAATGGATTAATCCAAAGATATTTACTGAAACCAAGTGGAAAAGCTGAATGTATTCACACTTAATTAGAAACTGGATTTTTTTAGTAGTTTCTCAAAAATCAGGAATGACAGACAAAAAGAAAGAAACAAAGAAACAAAGAAGAAAGAGAGAGAGAGAAAATGGGAAAATAAACAAGTACCAGAGAGCCATTTCTTTATTTTCTTAGATGCAGCCCAAATGTTAATAATTATTTTCCACATGAACAGTGAAACTTTTATTTTTCCTCAGTGTCATACAAGAAACATTTTATCAGTATAAAAAATAGGCATTGGGGTGGGGGAAGGATTGACGGAGCTGAAGGGCATTGCAACCCCATAGGAAGAACAATATCGACCAACAGGACCCCCCAGAGCTCCGGAGACTAAACCATCAAGCAAAGAGTACACATGGAAGGACCCATGGCTCCAGCCGCATGTAGAGCAGAGGATGGGCCTTATCTGGCATCAGTGGGAAGAGAGCTCCTTGGACCTGTGAAGGCCCCAGTGTAGGGGGATGCTAGAGCTGGTGAGGCTGGAGTGTGTGGGCCGGTGGGGGAGCAACCTCATAGAGGCAAAGAGGAGGGGGAGAGGGGATGGGATGTAGGGTTTGTGGAGGGGTAACCGGTAAGGGGCATATCATTTGAAATGTAAACAAATAAAATGATTAATAAAAAACGTAAGCATTGGTGCTTCCCCTTGAGAAGCTTGGCTTGAGGACGTTGTAACTCAGACCAGTGCTGTTCTTCACTTTGACATTTTTCTTTTCTTTCTGTTTTTTTTTTTCTGGTGCCTATGAGACTTGTACAATTCCTCTGGCAGCATTAAAATCTAACCGTGTTTTTACCTAGAATCATTTTGAGAAGCCGGCAGAAGTTAAACATTCACTTTGTTGGATGGCAGGTGCTCTGGCCTTGAAACATTTAACTTACGAAGATAATCCACGGAGCATACCTTTTGGCACAAAGGAAAAGAAAAATTAAATGATATTTAAAAACAAATTCACCTTCCCCCAAAGGAATCGTGATTTAGAGAAGTGTGCAAGCACTGAGCCGGCCTCTGGTATTTATAAACCCTCTCAAAAATGGCACATTAGAAACACAAATCTGTCCCCCCATGTAGGCAAACCATACTAAAACCCTCCCCAGTTCCCATGGCTAGCGTAATACTCCTGTTCTGGTTCCATTTCTGTTGCTGTGTTAAACTACGCTACCAAGAAGCAACTCAGGAGAGATGGGTTTGTTTTAGCTTGTGTTTCCATCATTCTGTGGAAGCCGGAGCAGGATCATGGAGCAGTTAGTCATATCACATCCATGGTCAAGAGCAGAGAAAAATAAATCCATATGTGCTTACTACTCAGCCTGCTCTACTCTTCCACAGTCCAGGGCCCAACCTCTTTGAATGGTGCTGCCCACTCTCAGGCTGTGATATGGAGACACATCAATTAAGGTCATCAAGACCATCTTCCACAGACATGCCGACAGGTCAACCTGATCTTAACAGCCCTTCTCTCATTGAGACTCTCTCTCTTCCCAGGTTGTTCTAAGTTGTGTCAAGTTGACCCTTAAAACTAACCCTCGAAACTCAGATATGGCCAAATATGTGCTTTGTTTATTTAAAAATTTTAATTTGAATGGGTGTTTTGCCTGTTTGCATGTCTGTACTGTAGGTGCTGTACATAATGCCTGCAGTGGTCAAGGGTGGACATCAGATCTCCACAAATGTGAATGCTGGGAATTGAACTCAGGTCCTGGACCATCTTTTCCATGCCCATCACTGTCTTCTTGAACCCCAGAGAGGAAGAAATGCTGCATCTCTAGGCAAGAGGGGTACGTGTGTGTGTGTGGTGTGTGTGTGTGTGGTGTGTGTGTGTGTGGTGTGTGTGTGGGTGTGTGTGTGGTGTGTGTGGTGTGTGTGTGTGGTGTGTGTGGTGTGTGTTTGTGTGTGTGGTGTGTGTGTGTGTGGTGTGTGTGTGTGGTGTGTGGTGTGTGTGTGGTGTGTGGTGTGTGGTGTGTGTGTGAGTGTGTGTGTGGTATGTGTGTGTGGTGTGTGTGTGTGTGGTGTGTGTGGTGTGTGTGGTGTGTGTGGTGTGTGTGGTGTGTGTGTGTGGTGTGTGTGGTGTATGTGTGTGTGTGAGTGTGTGTGTGAGTGTGTGTGGTGTGCCTGTGTGTGTGTGGTGTGTGTGTGTGGTGTGTGGTGTGTGGTGTGTGGTGTGTGTGTGAGTGTGTGTGTGTGGTGTGTGTGTGTGGTGTGTGTGTGGTGTGTGTGTGTGGTGTGTGTGGTGTGTGTGGTGTGTGTGTGTGGTGTATGTGAGTGTGTGTGTGTGAGTGTGTGTGTGTGGTGTGTGGTGTGTGTGTGTTGTGTGTGTGTGTGTGTGTGTGTGTGTGTGTGCTGAGGTGCATAGGTACATGTGTAAGAACATGGAGATTAGAAAATGATGTCAATGATGTTCTCTATCATTCTTCCCCTTACTTTGAGAAGAGTTTCAACCTAACCTGAGGTCCCTGACTAAGCTAGACTGGCTGGTTAGTGTGTGCTAGGAATATGCCTGCTTCTGTCTTCGCAGCACTGGCATTCATGTTTGCTGCCATGCACGGCTTTGTGTTTATTTTCATGATGAGCATCTGAGCTACGATTCTTCTGCTTGCATGGCCAGCACTTTACCAACTGAAGATGTCTCCAGGGATTTTAAAATCTGAATTACATGCATAGCACATGGAATCCTGTCTATACAAACCTCACTTAAAGGAATTCATATGACCACACACACACACACATTAAAACTGGACACCCACTGAAATGAACAGGGGTGAACTAAGATGGTCTACAACATGCAGATTAGCTTGTTAGAAATAAATTTTTCACAGAAATGTTGGTTTAGTGATATATAATGGAAGAAACTATTAGAGACATTTATTTCTTGGGACCAAACACGCCTCTAAGACTAGTTAACTATGGCACTCCCAAGATAGAGAGCGTTTTGTGGTTATTTCTTTTTTCAAGTATGTGAGTACACTGCTGCTGTCTTCAGATACATCTGAAGAGGGCATCAGATCCCATTACAGATGGCTGCGAGCCACCATGTGGTTGCTGGGAATTGAACTCAGGACCTCTGGAAGAGCAGCCAGTCCTCTTAACCACTGAGTCATCTCTCCAGTCTCACATCTCATAATTCTTAAAGAGAAACAGATGGGTTAAAAATTTGAGAAGGGTAGGTGGCTCCATCCCTCAACTGGGGGCCATGCCTAACCTCTGGATATGGTCTCTACAGGTTCTCTCTCCAGTGGAGCAGATACTGAAGGAGAAGCCATCCAGAGACTGCCCCACCTGGGGATCCATCTCACGAGCAGCCACCAAACCCAGACGCTATTGCCGATGCCAAGAAATGCTTGCTGACAGGAGCTTGATATGGATGTCTCCTGAGAGGCTCAACCAGAGACTTACAGATACAGACGAGGATGCTTGCAGCCAACCACTGGACTGAGCCTGGGGACCCCAGTGGAGGAGTTAGGGGAAGGACTGAAGGAACTGAAGAGGTTTGCAATCCTATAGGAAGAATAACAGTATCAACCAACTAGACCCCCTAGGGTTCCTAGGGACTAAACCACCAACCAAATAACACACATGGAGGGAACCATGGCTTCAGCTGCATATGGAGCAGAGGATCAAAGGGAGAGGAGGTCCTTGGTCCTGTGAAGGTTTGATGCTTCGGCGAAGGGGAATGCTAGAACGGTGGGGTGGGAATGGGCAGGTGGGTGGGGGAGCACCTTCATGAAGGCAGGGGGAGGAAGGGTAGGATAGGGGTTTTCAGAGAGGAAACTGGGAAGGGGGATTACATTTGAAATATAAACAAAATAACCAATACTTTTTTTTAAAGAAAGAAATAGATGAATAACTAATACTAAAGGTTGCCAACCTGTAAAGCCATCAACTTTAAACTGTTTAGACATTACTAAAATATATGTTTACTTGAAGATGGCAATTTCTAAGACTTCACATGTGTGCAAATATTCACATATTTCGTGTAAAATTAACAAAGTCATTTTCTTATAAGAAAAGCAGATAAGAATTAGTTCTATATATCGCATTTTGATTTGGCACACAAGAGGAACTCATGACCTGAAGAAATTTTTAATAGGTAGTTTTATGTCGTGAATGAATGTATTTTGTGTGTAGTAATTAAGTTTGTTTAAGGAAATTTAAGTGTTCCAGCATATTCTCTCAGTGATCCTCAGGGTGTTATCCTCACAAATTTCAGGGTGAGGCAGGCCATGGAATTTGGCATCAGTGATGCTGGGGTTCAGCCTTCAGTTTAAACCCTTATGGTAGGTGACTGATTAACACAGGATTTCTCTCAGCAAACATGGTGGAGGCACATCCAGCAGCTGTTCTGTTGCTTGTCCTTTACCAGCATAAACCTGTTATCTGCACACACCTGCCCTCCTTCAACACCTGTGCAACAGGAATAGAACTATCAAAGTTACAGATAAATAACTTCTTTTTGTCAATGACATACACAAATGTCAATGTTAAAGTTTATTGAGATCACCAAAAGACAGAAAATATAGAAATAGTTCAGTGGTACTTTATTAGATATCTCTCTGTGTCTCTGTCTCTCTGTCTCTCTCTCTGTCTCTCTTTCTCTGTCTCTGTCTCTCTGTCTCTCTTTCTCTGTCTCTGTCTCTCTGTCTCTCTTTCTCTGTCTCTGTCTCTCTGTCTCTGTCTCTCTGTCTCTCTTTCTCTGTCTCTGTCTCTCTGTCTCTCTTTCTCTGTCTCTGTCTCTCTGTCTCTCTCTGTCTCTCTCTGTTTCTCTCTGTCTCTGTCTGTCTCTGTCTCTCCCTCTGTTTCTGCCTGTCTCTCTGTCTCTGTCTGTCTCTGTCTCTCTCTGTTTCTGTCTGTCTCTGTCTCTGTCTGTCTCTGTCTCTCTGTCTTTCTGTCTGTCTCTCTGTCTTTCTGTCTCTGTCTCTGTCTCTCTGTCTCTGTCTCCGTCTCTCTGTCTGTCTCTCTGTCTGTCTGTCTGTCTCTCTCTCTGTCTCTGTCTCCATCTCTCTGTCTGTCTCTCTGTCTGTCTCTCTGTCTCTCTGTCTCTCTCTGTCTGTCTCTCTGTTTCTGTCTGTCTCTGTCTCTCTCTGTCTCTCTCTCATATGCAAGCACAAATATACACATGTATCTGTGGGCTCATGCACAGTTAGTTGGAACCAACTGGAAATAAGGCAGGGTTTGCTGGTGTCTTTGAAGAATGTTCCTTCTCCGAACTGGTCCAAAGGTGATCCTGTCCACTCTGATGGACATTGGTATCAATATATAATTTAACTCCTGAAGGGATGGTGTTTATCTGACAGCTCTAGACTTAGGTTAAGAACAATTCACAGAGCTAAACTGGCCTGAGACACTCATGGGAAAATGAGACCAGGACCAGAGGATTATCTCTTCTGGTTTTGGACTTCTCGGTCAGTGGAGCAAGAGTGCCAAAGAGCTCAGCCCACGTGAGTGGGGCTTTTGATATTTTCTGTGGAGAGAACTTGAGTCCTTGATGGTTTCTCATCTGTGAAATCAGAGAGTGCCTTGAAACCTTGGGAAAATTCACAGTAATACATGCAAAGCATTCTATAGAAGGGCTTGGCACAACACACGTTTGGTACATGATAGCAAAGTTTGAAACTGGTTGCATCCTGCAAACTTGGTATTAGTCTTGTTTACAGCTATCTTTATTATTTATATTTCCATATCAGAGGAGGTATTAACAACCAAATGACACAGCAGTAGCTGAGCCAAAGATATTAAAGTCCTATGAGGTCACCAAAAGACAGATAGTATATCGTTCAGTGACACTTTATTAGATCACACACACACACACACACACACACACACACACACACACACACACATGCATGCATACACGCAGGCACGCACGCATACATGCACACATGCATGCATGAATATGACATATATATGGACTCAGGAATAGATCTATATCCTTAATTATATTATGCAAATATTACATATTATATGTGTATTGCTTAATATTTACACATATTTCTTCTATTTGTATGTAGCTATTTAATAAATATACATATCCTTAAATAATTTCTCAGGCTAGAGAATTAGAACATGGAAACTTTGATAAATGATATGATAGTAAAAGTCCAAAAGTACAACTTCAATGTGATGACGGTTAAAGTCTAAAATTTTATACCCTACGGAATATTTCTTCAAACAAACACCACCGACGGCAGCAAAACTCCACAGGAACAGACAGTGCCTGAGCTCACAGCCTGCAACCATTCATTCTGTACTCGAATCTTGGCTCTGGTACTTGAATATTATATGATCTTAGGTAAATTTCTTAGCCTCAATTTTCTCATTTGTACAAGGGAAATAATAAGGCCAAGTGTGGATGGCACATGCCACTTGGGAAGCTGAAGCAAGAGACCAGGAATTCAAGGCCAGAATGGGCTGTGCAAAACCCTGCCTCAAAACAAGGACAACATAAGGACAGACATACCTTTAAAGGCATCCTAAAAAGTATGTCAGAAAGACATGATACATGGACTGACCCTGGACTCTGACCTCATAGGTAGCAATGAATATCCTAGTAAGAGCACCAGTGGAAGGGGAAGCCCTGGGTCCTGCTAAGACTGAACCCCCAGTGAACTAGACTGTTGGGGGGAGGGCGGCAATGGGGGAAGGATGGGGAGGGGAACACCCATAAAGAAGGGGAGGGGAGAGGGGGATGTTTGCCCGGAAACCAAAGAATTATTATTAAGTATTAAATAAATTAAAAAAAAAGATTGAAACAATCTAAGAAATCCCCATTTAATAGTTTCCGGCTCAGTTTTATGGAAAACCCTGACGAAGTACTTGTCCTTTAGATGTCCATTTAATCCCCTCCCCCACTCCTAAAAATAAAAAAATAAAAATAAAAAAAAAAGACATAAGAAAACACTTAAAGACATCAGTCTTTAAAAGTAAGACAGACTAAGGAGAAAAGAGCCCAGTAACAACGTATTGTGGAAACAAGATGTGTGGAATTAAATACAATTGAAACACACAGACAAATGAAAAGGGAGATTTCGATTATAATAAAAAACCCAGGTACATGTTGTCTGTAATAAGATAACTTTAAATAAAAAAAAGAGACAGGAGTAAAACTTGGAAGTTGGAACGGACACCAAAAAAATACCAGATAAACTGAATTCAGAGTAGAGGAGCATCAGTAGGACAGAAACCATAGTTTCAGGATGATAACCAGGCTGTGGATAAAGAGGATTTGCATTTGTGCAACTAACAGTGCTTCACACGCGTGAATCAAAAGTTAATAGGGCTAAAAGACTAGAGAGAACCATGACTATGGCTGAAGATTTCACGGTCCGGCCCATATAATACATTTTTTCGAGAAGACTGTGAAAAAAAAAGTCTTGAAATATCTAAATGGATTCAAACTGAGAGATGTGTATTCACCAGTCACACTGAGATTCTTTGAAAAGATCTCTAGTAACAGATCTGGGGGAAGTTCAGAAGTATTTGGAAACTAGAGGTTTCTTCATAACCGGTGGTAAAGGGAAGACACTGAAAGGCAGAAGGTATCCTGAAGCACACGAAAAGGGAACCACGATGCATCAAATTTGTTTGGACTGGGGATGCAGCATTTGTCTAACCCCAAGGTTAAGCTCTAGCACTGAAAAAAATATGAAGAAGTGTTATCTAGAGAAAAACATAGCATATGATTGCCATGTTAAAAACAGCTGTAAAATAAATGATAACTAAAATGAAAGTAACAAAAAGAAAACATAAATATTGAAGACCCATTCAGAGATCCAAAGCTGGTTCTCTGAGACAGTCTTTTCAGGGAAAAGACTAGATAGAATTTGTAAATAATGAAAGAATGGAGAAATCACAGTGGACAATGCAACATTAAAGGAAAAGGGAGTTATCAACAACTCTGTGACACAATTTCACCATTTAAAATAGGAAGGTTCATTATTTGGAGAACACAAATTATTATCATGCTCTAGGAAAACAAACCCAACAAGTTGAAATAATCTGTCTATTCAATATTCAAACTACTTGAGAATAAATATTTCCTCATGAAAAATTACATTTCAGATGGTTTTGCTGGTAAATTTTACCAAATATACAACTTTCAGAATACCAACACACACACACACACACACACACACACACACACACACACACAGAAGGAGGGAGGGAGGAAGGGAGGGAGGGAGGGAGGGAGAGAGGGAGGGAGGGAGAGAGAGAATGTGTCTAGAGTTCTAGTGCTTTCTTATTTCAAGATTTATGACATTCTACAACAACAAAATAAAATATTGGTGTAAAAAGATATGACAAGGGAGGTAGATAAAATCCACAGGCAAATAAGTCTAAATATCTTTTCAGCAGGTTTCCTGGAAAAGTTTAGATAGATATGTATAGAGTGCTTTTGATAGGTGTAATATACTTACTTTGAACTTTACCTCACACCTTAAATATATACAAAACATAGTTATCTTAAAATGGCTCACAGACCTAGATAGCAGTGCTAAGCTGTAAATCCCCTACACAAAAACATAGGAAGTCTTAGTGACCCTGGATTTGGTAAAGTGCTTGTAAGTTCCAACAGAAAGTATGAAAACTCAATAAACTATAATTCAGTAAATTTTAAAACTTTCGTTAGTCAGTAGTTGTGAAAGCTGTTAGATACACATTGGTCATGTGACCCAGTCACTTCCACAGATCTCGCCCCAGAGAAAGAACAATGAATTCTCCCAACGATGTGTACATGACTGTTGGCAATAACTTTATTAGTAGCAGCCACAACTATAGATGACAAAGTTGTGTACAAAGAGGTGAGTGTGTAAACAGATTGTGGTACACTTACAGTCAGAAAAAAAATTTAAAATGATTATTGAGACAGAAACACAAATTGATCTTAATAGTATCATCTTGACAAAAAGAGCAAAACAGCACATGAGTGTACATAAACATGATTTCATTTATACAAAATTTAAAAAATGTAAACAGTCTATATTGTAAAAATGTAAGCTAGTCTATAGAAAAAGCAGATCGGGAGTTCTTAGGAAGTAGGATAGAAACGTCAAGCAGTAAGAAGGATTAACTTCTTAGTTAGTACAGGGAAACATTTCGGGGGGAATGGATATGCACGTTGATAGTGGAGATGGCTTCAGGATTGTGCACAAGTCAAAACTCTGCAAGTTGTGTGCTTTGAACGCACGCGGGCGGTTGTAGATGACAGCCTTCATTTTTCTTTTCCCTTTGTGCTTGCATGCTGGGGAAAATGTCTTTCTAGTTAGACATGGAAATGTGGATGCTACCTCTACTCCTACAGTGCAACCTTCTGGAAATTACAGTTTTGTGTCTCAGATTCTATTTTGATGTCAAATACTTTATGGGAGACAAGAATTATGTGCCCATGGCTGTGGTAAAGGTAACGACGTATGTTTTATCCCTAAGCCCATCCCATTTCCTTCTTCTAAATGGATACTAGTCTTGTATTTGATGTATGATCTTGGTATTATGCAGTAATGTATATACTATAAGGTAAGAGAATGGCATTGTTTTTAGCTCATTTCTCCTTTATGCTAAAATGTTAAGAACCATCATTATTTTCACTATAGCAAGTCGCTTCTAACTGCTGTATTAGTTTCTATGTTATGGACCCAGCAAACCCAGCTCATTAGCTTTCCAAGGTGGAAAGGTCATTGTCTAATAGTCTGCCTTAATTTTTGTCTCCTGGAAGTTCTCTGGCGCATAAATCCTGAAGTAAGATGGCTGGGCCATAGGAAAACTGTGAAGACTAATTTTACTCAGCACTTCCAAACTACTTTCCAAAATGTTTTACTCCTAACACGGGGAATGAATCACATTACTAACTTTTACCAAGACAACAATGTAGCATTCACTCCAATTTTCACTTTTCAGTTTACTAATAAATTTGAGCATTTCTTATTTTAATTAGCTACCCATGTCTTCCCTTTATAAACAGCATCTGCATTAATATTTGCTCATTTGAAAATTTTAGTTTTTGATGGACAGTCCCTTGAAATGTCGGTCATGAGCCTGAGTATTGAGATGACATGTAGTGAGTAGAAATATTTCATTGTAATGTAGTCACACCTGTCATTTCTTAGCTTGGTTACTTAAAATAATTACCTTTGTCACCTGCAGAAGTACAATCTGTAACTATGTATTTTCTCCCTTCGGAGTTTACATTATTACTTTGTTATCCTGGAATCTATCTGGAGCCTGGCTTCTTATCTCACACGGTGCTAGGCATGCACACATTTCTTCCCACATAATAATCTGCATTCTAACACTCTCCGTTAAAGAGTTTGAATGTCTCCATCACACAAGCAGTGACATCTTTATCATACACCGTAGTCTTATAAAAACAAGAATGATCCTAGAAGAATAACGACCCAGAATAATAAAAGGTCAAGAGGTATTTTTATCCACCCATTCAGAACCACACATAAAGAGGAAATATTAAACACAGTTGGATTTGGGGATTAAGAATAGAGAAGGACTCTTCCTAGATCTATCAGATATAACAGATTCTCGCAATGTCTTCAATGTTAAATAGCAAAATAATGTTTTTAAATATATCACATAAATAAAATATTGTATATGTTACATCAAAATTATACTTCTGCAGTAGTCATAAGATCATAGCATACCTGTAATATGCATTTTTTCTCAATTTTTCCAAAGTGTTCTGAATTTCCTGGAGTGATTCAGAATACATGAAAGATACAACATTTAACTAGCAAGATTTTTTTTTTGGAAGCAAGTAAAAGCATTCAAGCAAAAATGGGTCTGATTCATGGCCCAATACAGTATTCCATATGAAGAAAGTCCTCAGGGAACCATGGTCTTGGCTATCTGTTTAAAGTCCACACATTTACTAGGCTTAAATGTACAGATAAAATAAAACTCATGCTCTGCCTTTTCCTTTTGCTGGAAGTTAAAAAAATAACTATACTTTTTTTTGTCCACAGAGTTCTTGCATGTAGCACTATGGATGTGTATTTTCCTTTGAATTTAGCAAGAAATTATTTTTGAATTTTATTGTTCTGTTACATTGATCAATGCTGCCAAACAACACGGGAAATGAAATCAAGAAAGCTAGTACCTTTCTCTTAGAGCCTCGAAGCATGTGGTATCCTAAAACTCCTAACTGAAAGTCTACCATTACCTAGCACCAATATTTAGACTACCTATGTTTAATGGCTATAGATGAAATGCAATGCAAGAGTAGAACGTAAGATTCAATCCACTCACCAGCAGACACACAATGCTTGCCACACAGTCTTTGACAGTGTTATAAGATTCCATACGGTTAATCTACAAGGACTTTGATGGCTATCTTTGTGTTTGGATCTTGGTGGAAAGTCGAGATATTGTGATCCCCCATTATGTGGCCATCTATGTGGCTAAATATACTGATGTACTACTGAATTATTTTAATTAATATGCTAGGACATTTCATAATGTGTTTGGTCATGTTGGTTTGGGAAAGAAATAAAGGGTATTATTGGCAGATCGCAGGGGGACAAAGGAAAAGCCATGTTGACTCAGGTAGGAAATATCCTGACATGGATGAGTCACCTGCCTCTATTCGATGTGGTCTCTTCTAGAGAGAGTTTGCGTGATAGCCAGAAGCCTGGGATTATGGTAAGATCACAACTACAGACTCATCTGGGAAGGAGAAGCAAAGGAGGAACACGTTGGAGACATACAGGTGGCTATGACACATCCAGTTCACAGCACAAAACACCAGTTTTTACAAAGAGCATGTTGGCCTTGGGAACTGTTAACTATCAGTCACAGTTCTTTTTGTCCCATGGCAGTGATTTGCTGAAAGTGTCACACTACAATCAAAGGACCAAGTCATCATAATCATCATCATCATCATCACCACCACCACCACCACCACCATCATCCTCCTCTCCAAACTCCACTTGTACCTCTACAGACTAAGCAACATGAGAACTAAACACAGCACACCAGAATTCTCAGGGCGAATTCTGACTACTGCCTACGTTAATCCAGGTAGAGTTCTGGTAAAGTTTCCAGCGTGCACAGGTTTGGCAGCATAAACAAGAAACAAGAAATAAACTGATGATCTGCATATGTGAAGAAGTCTGTGCTTTTCTAGGAATTCCAGGAATTCCTTTTCCTACTGACTTACGTTGAAAGGGGGTTGTCATCGTGATATTAACCTCACATTATTTTGAGAATTTCTGAAACCCATGTGTGTGACACTGGAGTTGTTGTCTGTTTGTTTTGATATTCTAGAGAAAAAAAATTCTGGAGTTAAAATAGCATCTTATATAGGAAAACACTAAGTAAGCTCAAAACGTCCGGACAAGACATAATCTTTGCTAAAGTAATTTGTAACATCTCCACATTGACTATTTAATAATTTATACCACTGCAGTCTCTGACCTTTGATCACCAGTCATATATTGCCAAGACCACCAAAAAGACTTTGTTTCTACTTAGCACAAAATATTTCAAAAACCATTTTTGTTAACTATAAAAATAATAGTTTTCTGATCTACTTTTTAAAGGATTTCTTTGCAAATAGTGGGATTGAAACATGACCAATGTTGCTAGGAGATTATTTAAAGCTAATTAAACCCATTAGCAGCAGCATAAAAGAACCTCTATTCACCAGAAGAAGATAATAAATACATTTGATTTTATTTAACAAAAAGCCTTTTTACCCTTTGCAAAATATTTATATATGAACTTCTGATATATTTCTAAAGCTAACAAGTTTGATTGGCTATAAAAGAACGAAAGAGAAGCAAACTTGACACGTTACAAATGTCAAATACAAGGTGACACTGTATCAGAATGAAGAATTCACAGGGTAATCTTCCTTCAAGAAAGCATCAGTGAATAATGCGCTGGCTCAGGTGAGAGGTAAAGAGTAAAATTTATAGTTTTCTTGGCAAGTGGACCACATCTCCTAGACTCCTAGTTCTTGGGAACATCCATGGATGAACAAGAATATACACACATAAATATGTAATAAGTCAAATAACCTAAGAAATGTGCTTACATTAAGGGGTATCCCTGGGACGTAAGGGGTGTAAATTGCTCATATTTAACATCTATTCAAATTTTACTCAAGACTGATGCTTAGCCAATGAGTGCAATTTTTCATGAAAACGTTCATCTTTCCCTGGAGTAATGTGTTAGGCGCTTCTATCCTAAGCCTTCCTTGTGAAGTGATTGGCTCTGAATTACTCACACTTCTTCACCAGTGTGGACAAAAAGCTACCACCCCCATGCCCTGTACTCTCTCCTAACACAGAGTGTGTCAGGCAAACTCACAGTCTACTATCAGCAAACTCATTTGGAAAATCATAATCGAGGAAACCGCCTTCTCCTCTTGTTCCATTTTTTTTTACCCCGAATCCACTTAACTTGCTAAGAATTGGTTCGTTTTCTAGTTTTAATTGTGAAATCAACTCTTCCCTGAAATAGACATATTGGCATTGATTCTACTGGAATCAGATTTAACTGTTCCTGCCTATGATCCTTCCAGCACTGTGCTCATAATTGTCACGATGGCGCCTGCTACGGTGTCTTATCAATTAATGGTACACACTCGCTCTTCTGCCAGTGACAATCTCTTCATATCCTCCAACAGTCCCCAGGTCTGATATCCAATAGATGTTTATTATTAAAAAAAAAAGTCGGCCGGGTAACTTCCTGGATATGATAACCTGTGAGAAGTAGCAGATACTGGAACTACTTTATGTCATTGAGTGGATCCTGTCGGTGTGTGTGGAGGGGGAGCAGAACCCCAAAGAAGAGAACCCCAGAGAAGGAAGCTCTAGCACAAACTGATAAAGGTAGGCAAAGTATTGACGAAAGAGGCGAGGAAACGCCCCAAATCCCACCAACACCTCAGCGCAGATTACATCACAAGTGAACCGAGTCAGAAGCAGGCACATTGCTAAGTAGAAAAGGGTTTTCTTCCTGAATCATCAAGGGTGTTTTGTTTCGGTACTCATTTGGGAGGGGGAGGATAGTGGAAAGGTTATTGATAAAGGAAGGGCTGTGAGGGAGAGCTCGGTGCACACTCATGATGCGGACATTCTCTTCAGAAGGGCTCTTTGGCACAGTTGCACAGTTTCGTCACCACTCTGATAATGGCGGGAATGGCTACCACGAATAGGAACGAGGAAGCACTCCTCGAGTCGCTGCCTCAGATCAAATCCTATGGCCGATTTAAACATGATCTCATTTTACTTGTCGGAGTCTGATATCGTGACCTCCATTCTCAGAGAAAGAACATTGAAGGTTAGAATGAGTGACTCGTGGGGGCTGCAAAGGTAGCGGGGGCGGGGGCGGGCTTTGGTCTAGCCAAGTCGGGGAGCTCTTGTGCAATCCTCCATGTTCTGTGCCTTTCTCCATCCACGTTTGGAGACACTGCGATGCACCCACTCCACCTACTGAAATGGTTCGCACTTTAAGAAACGCTAAGCGGCTTCACATTTGCTGAACTGCAGTTTGAGGATCCCTTTCATATGGAGCTGGAGCATTTGGCTGTATTCCTTAGGCATCTGGTGGAAACCGTGCTTAGGTAGCTTGTTGTCATAGTAGTGGTGGCTCAGAGGAATTTCTTCGACGGTCTTAGAGAACGGCCAGAATCCGTAGAGCGTGACATTTTCACACAGTTCCACCGCGATGCTCGCGATCATCAAGCCCGTGGACAAGCGGTACGCAGTCACCCCTTTAGTTCTCCAGAAAAGAGCGAGGTGTCTCAGGTACCTGGGGTGGAAGAAGAGAACCTTTTGCCTCACTTTAGACTCTTTGAGTGTTTGGTAGACTTTAAAAGAGATGCCGGTGTTGACCCGATAGGAAAAGGCTGGCAAAAGGAGGAATGCGTCCCCATAGGCGGAAATATCCTCCAGAAACCGTGCTTTCTTCTCCTTCAAATTCTTGTATCTGGAAAATTAAAAAAAAAGACAGTTAGTAGTAGTAGTAGTAGTAGTAGTAGTAGTAGTAGTAGTAGTAGCAGCAGCAGCAGCAGCAGCAGCAGCAGCATTGATAATGATTAATGATAATAATATAATAATAACAGCAATAATTTTGGTTATATGGTATTGAACATACATATGGTCCAAATGCAACTGTTTATGGCTATTATATTAAAAAGTCAAACCACCGAGTTAAAAACATTGATCAAGAGCCAAGTAAATATCAAAGACCGAGCCTCCATTCCTCTTTCTTGAGCTCCGAAGACTTATTACTAGACAGACATTTCTTCTATTACGTTATATTACAACATTAGATAACAGCAACGTTATCTAATGTTACTTTGGTTTTTTAATACCTTTAAACTTACGCCTAAGCATACCATAGCCTATATAATGCATACATTTTAGACATATTTACATTCTCTCTCTGTCTCTCTCTCTACATATATAACATATATACATAACTTTTTTATATTATATATGCTTTAGGCTATCATCCTCTTATGTTTTGTGTAGGAAGAACTCTTTCACGTAAAATTTCACAATTAGCTTGTGGAAGACAACAGTTTTGTTTTCCTTCCGGGATTCTAGAACAATTTAAGCAATCTATTCTACTACAAATGATTGGCAGTCTCCTTTTGACAGAAAGTGTATGTGGGACTTTTATGAACGAATGAACATTCTGTAACAGCTACATTATAGAAGAGGGCCATGAAAAATTATTCCAAATACCAAACTAGCCGAAATGAAAGCAAGCGGTGCTTTGTCACGCGATGTGAGGGCTTCCCCTGAAAATTCTAAATGAACAGTTTGGCCACAACAGCACTAACCACCGAGGAAAGGGTGTAAACATCCTGAAGACTCTGAACGAGAATAGAAGAAACTGACTTTTCTACTTTTCAAGTTGAAGAGATAAATTCTCCTTTGATTAGAAACACGTGGCCTAAGACGTGCAACTGGGTCACTCTGCTGATGAAGCACGGCCTGCGTGAGACGTCAGACTTTGTGGGTGTGTTCTTTTGTGTTTCCCCCAGAAGCCGGCTCAGACGTGTATTACACTGTGTGATGTGTCAGCCTCAGCAGTGTGAGGAGTGTGCGACGTGATCAGAAAGTTTTCTGAGAACTGTGTAACTCACTTCAGGGTTATGATGCTGGGATTGACAGTCACAAGATTCGTTTTGCTTCCAACATCTTGACTAGCACTCCCTGTGATGGGGGGGAGGTTACACCTGGAATAAAGAGAGAAAGTATTTTCAAAATATAACCTGCAAAAAGCAGATATATACTCACGCATAAACACACATACATGCATACATACACATACACACATATATATGCATACAACACATACACACATACATGCATACAAATACATACAAACACATACATGCATACAAATACATACAAACACACACACATATACACATATACTCAAACATACACACACATATATATATACACACATACACATATATACATACACACATACACACAAATACACATACACATATGCAAACATACACACATATGATACCTATACAGACACACACACAGACACACATACACAGACACACACACACAGACACAGACACACACACAGACACACACACACAGACACACACACACACACCTGATAACTGTTATAATCTCAGAGGAAACCAGCACTGTGACAAGAACCTCAGAACCCACCTGTTTGCCACGTGAAAATGACAGACAAGTACAGGATGTACTTGTTTCAACATTGCACAACATCCATCAATTTGATAAGGGATTTTAATATTTTCACTGACATTTGTAAGTACCAAGAGCAGGAATTTCTAATCTTTCCCCACCATGCCTCTGAAGGAAGTTGTTTTTTTCTTGAAGTCTAGGCTTAGATCACCTATATTGATTGACGTTGATTATGTTTGCGGTGGAATGATCCGTATAGAGTTAAAAGAAGCCAAGGCACTGAAAATATAGTAATAAAGCACCCCAGAAATACGACATACGTAGGAACACTAGTATCTTCTGATCTCCATATGGATGACTTCACCACCAAATTAGGTTATTTATGGAGGAAAACTTAGTGTTTTTGTAGCAATTTTCATCCTGCTCTCCTAAACCTGGAGTATTCATTTTTCATTGGGAAGTCATGAAAGATGCTATTTTGAGTATATCCCAACTGTATTAAAATGAGGACATTCTTTAAATTTCAATGTAGACTACTTCTTAAGGAGGAGCATAGAAAGCAAATACTGAGTGTCCCCAGGAAAGCTGTGTACAGCCCACACCGTCTGCAATGTGGATGAAGCTGCGGGACTGTGCTCTACTCCTGATGAAACACAGGAATAAATGAAACATGTCCCTCTCTCTTTGATATAAAATATACATCAGAAAATATGTATTCATTATAGATAGGAGGTCACCGAAAGGACCTTATCAGTGGCCTCCTGTAACACATCACAGACACATTTCCTTTTGAAGTATCCTAAGTGGTTTGTTGCTGTTTGTGACAGGGTCTTCCTTTGTAGTCCAGGCTGACCTGGGATCACTCTGAAAGATCCTTCTGCCTCTGTCTCCTAACTGCTGTCTTCTAAGTGCATGAGGCACCATGCTAGGCTAATATATCTGGAGACATCGTGGAACTGTGTGTGTGTGTGTGTGTGTGTGTGTGTGTGTGTGTATCTTTTTATATGGATGTGTGTATAACAGATGTAAGATATTTATGTAAAATACATACATAGATGTAATAGCACAGCTATAGCATTCTGTATAATATAGTTACAGACATATGTGTTCCTTATACACTTAATTTGTAGCTCCCAGTGTTTGGGATGAAAACAAACGGGCGACTTCTCTGTGTGACGAGTAGGCAAAATAAGTACAGGCTTTAAAAACTAAATGTATTTTAATGACATCCACCATATGTAGCCCTAATTTTGCTTTCAGTTTGAACGGCCAACCTCAGAAGAAAGAGCGTGTTCAGAAAAATCCTAGCATCAGCTAAAGCAGAACCTGGAAACCCAGGGCTTGTCTTAAAGTTGTAAATCAACTATCTGCCAAGAGTTCTTCCTAGACTCTAAGCCTAAACTCTTCTTTCTAAGGCAGCTATAAAGTAAAATTAATGCTTTTGCGTAACTCTCACCACAGATGTTTGGGGAGTTTCAAGTCTATGAAGAGCCTATCACGTGAACCCCCATTATTTATCTTCATTGCGACCCCACCACCACTGCACACAAACCCTGAGAGTTTGAACACTGGCTGGTGCATTTCAATACTGCTCTCCTTAATGGGAAACATGAAGAAGGCGGGAATGGCTCTGTAGAGAATTCAGTGAGTCTTCAATAATTTCTGGACTGTCAGATCAACCAGCAAGTTGTGTAATTACGGCCAGCGCAAGTTAACAACACGTGGTGAAAGTGTGGAGGAATAACTTTTTGAATGCCGTGTTGTGGAACCTGTAGAACGGTAGGTAGCATTGAATCCACAGGAACTGAACTATCTCAACAAAATTGATGTTCCCAGAACAGGAAGAGGTAGACTTCTGCTCCCTCTTCTAAGCCATGTTTTAGCGGGGGAAGTCGCCTCTGTCATATCCTCAAGTAGGATGTTCTATACCGAGCATTAGCAAGGAGCACAAGTCAACTTCGTGTCTGTTTTTCATAAACCACCTTGGCTTCAGACAAAAATACTTTAAGGGGCCAGAACTGAGCATATGTGTAATATACATGAATTTTCAAGCTGGAAAGCAGTGGTGTGTGTGTGTGTGTGTGTGTGTGTGTGTGTGTGTGTGTGTGTGTGTATGTAAAATGTCTAGGTCAGCATCTTTCCTAATGTCTCTGAAGAGCAGAGTCCCTTGCAATGGTCTATGAGAACAAAGATCTTCAAGGTCAGAGAGACGATTTTCCTGGGAACCTTCCCTTGGCAACCCTGATGCCCTCTACAGGCTGAAGGCTCTGACAAGCTCCAGACTCCCAAACCCTACTGCGATTTCACAGTCTCTCCTTGCACATCCTTACGGTAGTGATGTGAGCATGCTCAAGAACTCATGAGTCCCATGCCCTCCATGAAGGCCTACCCTGGCAGCCCGTAGATTCTAGTAGTGCAGTCATAAAGAAAAGGCCAATTTGACACTAGATGTGCTTATGGCACTGTTTACAATGTTCAATAGCTCCTTGGTTCCCAAGAAACTATCTTGGCAAGACTCACCTGAAGACGAAGTCAGACTTGTCAATTTCTGCTCCACAGAGAGACTTGTTCAGAATTCCCCCATTGCCAACCACTGCACACTGGTTGTAGGGATAGTCCACAAAAGGCTGTGACTGGGGAGAGAGAGAGGAAGCCAGTCACAACACAGTGTTGCGGAACAACAAGAACCAATGTGGCTCAGTAGATGAGATCCAATTCCCAGAACCCTCACAGAAAAGAAAACACAAGGATCATCAGCTGGGTTCCAGAAGCTTGAGTTTCCTTGTGTGCTTAGAAGGAATGAAGACGAAGAAAAAGAAACAGAAGCAGACTTTAGAGGGGGTAAAAAAAAAAAGCACAGGGGGTGAAGAGATGACTCCTCCAATAAGAGCATTTGCTGTGAAAGCAAGAAGATCTGAGTTCAAATCATCAGCTCCCATGGAGAATCATAGACCTGTGTAGTCTAGCATAGGATGGGAGGAGGCAGGTGCATCCTGGGAGCTCCAGGATGGAGCCGGTCTAATTTAAGCAGTGAGCTCCAGGTTGCATGAGAGAATCTGTCTCAAAAGATAAGGTGGAGAGCAATCCAGGAAGACATCCCAAATCTTCATATTCATGTGTACACACCCCCAAATCGAACTAATTAAATAAATGCATATTGTTATGGTCAACTTATTGCAACATATTTTTTAAAAAAAATCATGTAAGTTTGTTTCAATCCTCCTGGAAGAGATAAACACTACATAAAATGTAATCGCATGTAGGGCTTGAAAAATATGCTTGTATATAAACGGCAATATAATGTTTCTACTGAAGCTGTTTTATCATGTAACTCAGACTGGTTTCAACATCGCTATGTAGCTGAGGGTAGCCACTATGTAGCTGAGGATGGACTGGGATGCCTGATCCTCCTGTTCTGACCTCCCATGAACATACCATATCTCTTACTACATAGAATAATGAGAGAAGAACGGAAAGAAAATCCCATGTTGTGCCTTTACAACAAGCAGGACCATTTTAGCCTTTAAAAGGGACAAAATAAAGAATTTAGAGAACAGCTTTAAATCTTTTATTTCAATGTGTAACATTAAAGATTATTTATCAAAACTATCTTTGCTTCACTAATCTTTAGACCCACAGGCTCAGGGAGGTCAATGGATTTATGCTGACCAACCCTATTAGTGGTCACCGGTGTAGTTTGGGGACACCAGACAACTCTGGTCGGACATGGTTTTCATACCCTCCCAAGACTCACTCACTCTGTTTCACCTTAAAAGACTGCATAATTTCCTCCATGTGTAAAATAGAACCTTGCCATTCAACAACATGCGTTTCCTTTACTGTCCTATGTCCCCTAAAGTGAGAGAGTGCCCTCGAGCCCTGGGTTCACACGCTACAGTGACGGGGCCCATTTGTCTCTTATGTCAGAGTGTACACGCTCACAGGCAGAGAATGTGTTTCTTCATTTCTCATTTTCCTTCATCGCTCATCCCATAGCTGGAATAATTCAGTGCTCATAGTGAGTTTCTCATAAGCACTTGCTGGCCCAGGGCTGCCCCCACCGTGCACTCCCAGCTGTGTGTTAGAGCTGGCTCATTTGACATTGTAAGAGCCGACTGGGCCACGCTCAGCAATTCTGTGAGCTGGCAGTTAAATCACCACTAACATAACACTGGCCGTGATGTTAGTATCTCAAGCACAGAGTATGGGAGAGGCTACAACACCAAGGCTCCCCTGTCCTCAAAGCTAAGTCTCTGGCTCCCCTGGCAAGGTCTGAGGATGGCCGTGCTTCTGAGATGCACAGGGTATCAGCAGACCCCTGAGCCATGATCACAGGCACCAGCCTCTAAGACTGCAGCAGCGAGATGCTATGCCAGCACAGGGAGGTTTCTGTAGGCGTGCCTTTAAATTTTAATTGTCATATTATGTTTATTGTGTGAGAGGCACTGTTCCCCATGCATAGAGTTCCCTGGCAGATTTAACTCGCACAACCACTGTGAGAGCATTTCACAGATTGGAAAGTAGAGGGGCATATTGAAGCAGCGGGGTGTATTAACATGTCCACGGCACACTTCATTCCTTTCTATCCAGAAGGCCCGGCATGGTGCCTGGCTCTTAAATGAATGCTTTCCAGAGAGCAAAAGCTATTTCTTGTCTCTGAAATTCAGACTCAGGATGACTCCAGAGTCTTTACCCAATAGTGTCTCGATAAATTCTGAAGTTTATAGACTGGGTGGGATGCAATAACACAACTATGGCTTTTATAGCACAATAGCAGAGATTACTAAGGGAAACAGCTCAAATAAGGCCCTCAAAATAACGACTGTTTTCTCTGGTTTCTTGGTCAATTGAGAAGAAACAGACATATGTTTGGGGAGCCGGCATTCACTAGGAGCTGAAATAAATTACAAACCTCAATATCCCCTAAAAATAAAGCAGTTTTTGGAAGCAGGTACTTCATAGGTTTTGATGGAGAGGTTTAATAGCTGTCCCGGAGGTCTTGGGAGCTATGGGCACAGAGGAAGAGAGGAGACCAGGGGGACCTTGGGAAGGAGGTTGGCTCCATCCTGAATCCCAACCTGGGGAGGTAAAATGGAAGCAGCACGGGGCGACATCATTTGACCCAGGTCACCTGCAGAATTTCTTCTTTGCCAATTAAAAACAAACAATTCAGGATAATGGGACCTGCGTGCGGTTGTTGACACAGGGAATTACCACGTTTTGACAGTTCTTCTTGTCAAGGTGCTTGCACAGAAGGCAGATGAGCTCTGGCATCTCTGAACCGAGCCGCAGAACACGAGAAAACATCAGCGAACTGTGCCTAGATGAGGAGACACTGCTCACACAACTACCCTAGGCCTCCCACGGACAAAGCATGATCTCACTACTGGTAGTTTCAGTGCATGGTGGCATGTCTTATGAGGACCTTGCTTTTGCTCTGTATGCTTTCTGTGTGTTTTTGTAGTTAGGGCATGGAATTCAAGACGTTGTGCCGATCGATTATGCAAGAGTTCTGTCTCTAAGCTCCAGATTTTGGTCTTTGGGACAGTTTCATTTGGTAGCCCAGGATGGCCTCAAACAAACAAACAAACAAAAACCAGGGTCTTCCTCCCAATGCAAGGATCAAATACATAAGCTGCCGACTTCCACTAAGATTTTTTTTTCCCCTTCAACCTTCTTGAAGTACACTTATTTACAAAAAGCTGTGTTCATCTTTATTTACAAAGGCTTCATCTGTTTTATGAGACCTTTTACTATCCTTGTCGTCTAGAATATTTGGGGTGCTTTCCTCTATCATTTTCTAGGTCTTACTCATTTATTCGCAACAAATCATTCTTCCTCCGAAGTGCGATACAAAAACGTCGAAGTAACATACATGAGCCATAATGAAACTAGTCTCAAGAAATCAAATGATGAGCAAAGAGGGAATTAGCTAGGAAACCCTTAGCAAGCTGTAAATATATTTATTGATCTTATTCCAATCGTATCAATTTGGCCTTAAATGCTTTTAAACACTTTAAAAGACACCTGTGAATGCATGAATATAAGAGAGAGGTTTTTCATGGCAAAAGTTTCCTTAATTTTGTATTTGTAATACATAAAAAGTTTTTTTTCCTCACTGTGCCTAGCTGCAGAGTATATGTGATTCACTCGTGTTTATTTACAGACATGTACTGAGTGTACACGTGTGCTAGGGAATGTTCTAGGCTCTTGGAATACAGCAGTGAACACAGTAGACAATCAGACTTATCTTGTGGACATTCTGTGACTTGACCATGAATTCTCACAGAACAAAGATAAGCCACAGAAACCTACTGCACAAGGATGGGCTTAGTCATCCAAAATGAGAAGTCGAAGAATCTGACCCTAGACAGCATGGTGTTCACTTCCCGAAGCCCCAGCCACTACAGCTCTGAAACCTCAAGTGTTTCGGGACATTCACTGAAAAGTCAAGTGAAGGGCTGAAAGCACTTTTCACTTATGATATAAACCCTCCTCTGAGGGAGCCATGCTGCCTTCAAGATGGTTTTCATTAGGGCCTAGGGCTGGAACTCAGTGGTAGAGACCCGATCAAACTTGGGCAAGGTCCTGGGTTCAGCCTCAAGCAGGCAAAAGATGAAATTCCAAGACCTGAGTTCTCTGACAGGCCACCACTCTACATGTGCCATATGCTATAACATTCACATGGTAGCTTTAAAACTATGCTGCACGTTGTGACGTCACACCATCCTTACTCACCACTGGAAACATGTGGAAAATGTTCTCTCGAATGGGGATTTGTTTCTTGCTTTCCACCTCGTAGGTCATGTTACTTCCCACTGGAGTGTTGTTCTGGGAAACCACGAAGTCTTGAATGGCATCGCAACAGGAAGCTAGTTTTGCTCTACAACGGTTGGGAATGACAATAAGCAGAGAACAGCAATGAAGAGACAAATGCAGATGCGACTACGGATGTAGCAGGGGGCGCTGCGCTGGTGAATTTAAAAAGGAAGCCAAGTCCGGCACCCACTTGACCGTCTTCCTCTGCAGCCCTGGGTGAGGGGGATGTCGAGAAAGCTCAGGCTGTAGCCATTTTCATAGCAGGTAACAGTCCTGAACACGGCAGTGGCAAAGGCTAAAATCCTCCACACCATGACATTGCCAGGACAAACAGAAATGGGAGAATCCACTGTACTAGTCCCCCGTTGTCACCACCATGCTTGGGAGGTTTCAATCACCCCTGGGAAATTCTGTCCCAAGAAAATTTCAGGATGAACCCGCATCACACGACTTTAGTATAGAACATTGTTATAGTTGTATTTTTAATTTATTTTATTTTTATGTGTGTGGGTGCTTTATTTCCATGTATGCTTGGGCCCCATCTGTGTGCAGTTCTTGCAGAGGCCAACAGAGGGCATCAGCTCTCCCTGGAACTGAAGTTAGAGATGATGGTGAGCTGCCATGTGGGTGTTTAGATCCAATGTGTATCCCCGGTTAGAGCTCTTAAGCACTGGGCCATCTTTTTAGTCCCAACTTTAACTGTGTTTTATCGTGAGTTAGTATTGTTAATCCCTTACTGTGCAGAACTTATAAACTAAACATATACATGTATAATATTCTGTATTATGAATATATGCAATATAAATAAACAATGTGTCTACATACACCTATATACACAGCATACATATATATTATTCATGCCAAACACACACACACACACACACACACACACACACATACACAGCCATAAGGTCCAGCACTATCTGGGGTTTCTGACAGCCATGGGTGGGGAGGAAGACTAGTAATGGATTTCCCAAGGAAGAATAATGAAGGAAAATATTACACAATTGTTTTGTAGTAGGCCTCCTGAGCTCCTTCTCCCAGCTCACCTCTGTCCCCTTGGGACTTAGTCTTGTGGTAAGGACTTGGGGTTCTTTTAGCCCTTCCTCACAGCCCCTGTCAGCCATCCCCTCTATTCTGCCTCCATTCCTTTGTCACTCTCCACCAACCTGCAGAATCGCTCTCTATGAATGTCCCACGGCAGCCATCCTTGACTGAGACTGAGACCGGAACACACATCCATCAAGGTGAAACCAGAGAACTACATCAAAATGCACCATGGTCACCACAACTCCAGATACTTGGATCCCAGGGCAAAAACCATGAAAATGAATGGCCAAGACAACATGTCTCCCCACAAACACACCAGCCAAGTGTGGTGGCTGTGGACTGAGAGCCATTCTGCCGGTTGGCAGGGAGTCACAGAGAGATGGACGTGGGTTGGGATGAATGGCTGACAGGGGCTGCAGGAAGAACCCAGGGGACCAAGTGGCATATCGGAAAAGGCTAGAGAGAGCAAGTTAGCGGAAGCACACAACAAGTAGTTCAAAATAGCAACCATGAGTAGGTTCAAGGACATTACAGAGGAAATGATTATGCCTTAAGGAAGCTTAAGAAAACACGGTCGAATGAAATAATGGTAACAATTCAAGAAATGGAAATAGAATTTAACAATTGTTTTGTAATAATTATGGAAATACAAAAAGCTAAGTCGAGTAGCAATACAGTCGCCTAAGCAAGGATGTATAGCCACTTGCGTGAGAACAATCAATCAGTATGATGATTTTTAATGGAACTGAGGTAAGCGGCCATTCCTAATAAAAACCCACAAAGATGTCATTTCCTATCCAGTATGTTTAGAAGTCCCAGTTACTATAATGCAGGTCAATGTCCAAACTTCATAACTTCTATAGTTTGTGTGATTCCTCATGGATATAGATGCCAAAGCATCTCTTGATGATTTATTACCCCAGGGGTTAATCAGCCTCTAAGTCAGGAGAGGCTTCTAGTTACACAACTCTGCTATCTCCTTGCTGAGGTCTCTTTTCCCTGTCTGTCTTCTTAGCATCTCTTAAAGCATCTGAGCACAGTAACCAACCCTCTGATTCCCCTTTCAACCTCGCAGGAGTCTGCAGGATCCCCCGCTTCCTTCTGTACTTCTGAGTAGAGCCCAGTTGTCCTCACTTTCATCGTCCCGTCACTCCCGGAGCTTGTCCCTTCTGTATATTGCTTATGAAATACGAATGCATTCGGAGCCACACATTACAGAAAAGCCAATGTCTCTGCAGTGAGATTGGCTGTGGGGAACGTCTTCACAACTGGTCTTTTCCAGTCCCACATTTTTATGTTGGGTCTTAGTTTTGAAGAGCGGCCTTTCAGACACATTCCTGCCGAGTTCTGTGCTTTTGAAGTAACACAGTGCTTTAATTGGTTTTGCTCGTTGAAAACTCTAACCTCCAAAATTCCAGGAATTCTCGGGTTACGGAAAGCGGAAAGTAAAGCCATTGGTACAAGGTCAAGGCTTTCTGCTCATCAGGAAACTTGTTCATAAAAAATACTATGCTCTTCTTAGTTGATTTCTATCGGCTGCTTATTTCTTTCCATCATTCTGTCCCTCTGTATCTACCATTTCTAAAAGACAGCTAGTTCATAGAGATAAATGAACCAAATAATAATAATGATTTGAATAAAAATACTCGGTAGTTTTCAATTATAAATTTAACTTGACAACAATTCCTACATCACTCTGCAGACTCATAACTTCATGCATACTTATCACTTTAAATGTATCACTAATCCAGTGTCCTAAGAAAGGGCAATATAATAGCTTACCTACTTCCAACAAGTAACTTAATAAAGATATTCAGTGCTTACAAGAATACTACAAAACCATAAACAACAAACACCAGCCAGGGTTCTCCACGAGTGCTTCTTATATTGATAGGTATTTCTAGAATTATACTAGTTAAGTGTGTTATAGTAACGTTTTAAAGCTTACAGGAAGGTTAAAAGTGGAACAATGGGCACTTGAGTAACCACCAGCTCGATTCTACAGTCAACCATGTAAAGTATATACTATTGTGTAACTGTTGTCCATTTTCACAGCTGTGGTTGCTTCCATTGATCTGAACTGCAGATCTCATGATGACTCCATTTTCCACACCCTCCATCTCATGGCAAACACTCCTGCTTTCGACCTCTGAGTGCTAGATTTACAGGCGTTCACTTTGGACCCTGGTTTTGCCACTAGAATACAAACTTTGTGTATGCTCTAAGATTTCTTCCCACTCCGCAATGTGTGTGTTTTGTCTCCTTTGCTTTGGGTATATACCAAGTCTGTTTAGTCATTGGCCTTACATTCTTCAGGAAATGACAATAAAAAAGATTATCATTAGTTGCACGGTACATGGTAACCTGATGGTCCAGTCCTATAACCCAAACATTTAAGAGACAGAGGCATGTGAATGGAGCACTCAGGGCCAGCCTGGCTTCCACAGTGAACCCTTGGCTCCCAACAAAAACAAAACCAGCAAGAAAGCCCAATATAAACACTTAATGGTGCGAAATGATCTCCACAGAAATATCAACGTAACAGAACAACATTTCCAGTGCCTGCCTTTAGATGCGGGCTGACAGAACTGGCGAGGGTGATAGCTGAGCATCCTGGGTTTGACCTCAGCTTGTCTCTGCAGCAGAGAAGCATCCAGAGGTAACACAAAACTAAGCTGCTTGTAACCACACCAAGGAAACCAGAAAACAAACAAACAAACAAAAACATAACAAAGCAAACAAAACAAAACAAAACAAAACAAAACAAAAATCCTGTTACTCTATTCCCATCCCCATTCACATGGCCCCAATATCAGGGTGGTGTGAAATCAATCATGGGCCACAGCGATGGGCTTGCAGCCTCTTCCCCTATTGTGAAAAGTGAGGATACATTAACAAATAGAGAACGGCTGCTGATGCTGATTAGAACACCTGCCACTTCAGGGCTACTTACCCTATGCTGTGAGAGACTTCACAGTCTTCTGTGAATGTCAAGGTTCACGAGCCACACACGTGGAAAGCCCTGTGTGTTTCCCTGAGAATTTGCAGACATACATTATCCCACTCAATCTCTCACAACTGAGAGTATGGTAGACAAGATTATCATACCCAGTTTAGACCTAAGAAACCTAGGGTTGGCATATGAGTAAGCCAAGGACTCTGGCTTAGCCACCTAATCCTAGCAGTCAGGAGGCTTCAGCAGGCAGTTAGATGGTTCTGGCCTAACCTGTGCTATGTGGCTAGTTTGAGACTAGCCTGGGCTACACAGAAATATCTTGGAGGGGGAAGAAAGGAGGGAGAGAGGAAAGGAAGACCAAGAGATGCAAACTGTAAATGACTGAAGCTATTTCGTCTTCTCTCCAGTCTATCGGAATGTGTGAACGTTAGGGAGAAATGTTTGCTCTGTGATTTCTTCTGGGAAATGGCTTACCACGAAGACACAGGCATTCAAACTCATGCTGCCAGAAACACCATGCTACCCGCCTATCCAGGCATACCTCAAAGGCTACTACTGTACAGCCTATGCTCGTTCTACATGCCTGCCTATCCAGTCACATTCATGCTGGCCACTGTTCAGCTTATGCACATTAAAAGGCTCAAACTCTGTATGTAATTGCAGCTGTCAAGTTCTTCTTTCACATTGAGAAGGCACAGAGGCTTGTACTGAATCAGCATTGTCAAGTGACCCTGTCGATGTGCCCTGCACTCTCAATGGGTCCTATCTATAGCTACTTCCTCCATACAAAAGGAAAAGATAAGAGTATGCTGCCCCACCCCTGGAGTATGTGAGTTTCTACAAGTCAGGAGAGGTCATAGTTTTTCAGCAGAGTTTAGCTTCCAAGGGGCAGGCTGGTCCTGGGAGAACCCAGTCTAGTGTGTTTAGTCTTGATCCTTAAAGATTAATCTGAAAATGTGCAAACCTCTCTTTGCTTTTCGGACAGCCTCATGAATACACTTTTGAGAAAAGAATGTGTCTTCAAGGTGTGGAGAATGATGCCATTATGCAGGTGAAGGCAGGTACAAGACAGAACGAGGCCTGTCACTGGAAGAGAAGGAAGGATGGGTGGGAGAAAAGTTTTAGAGAGGAGGAGGAGACTGGAGCAAGGAGAGAGAGAAGCAGCCGAGAGAACATGGAGGCGGATGTTAAGATTCCTCTCTACACATTTACAGGTTGTTATGAGTGTTCTTAAGGGATGGATGTGTACAGGGCTTTGTATGTCTAGGTGGGCAATTGTATATTATCAATTGGATCAGAGGTTATTGTGTTGTGTGTTCTTTCATGTGGCGATTTAATTGAATTCAAGAGAGTCCATGGTGGCTGGAGACACTGGGCCGCCACGGAATTGGGATGTGCATGTTTGGCATGGTGGCAACCTGCCTTGGGAACTAGATGGGGAGAGAGGTTGTTGCCAGGCTCAGAGAGAGGCCATTGGCAGTGGGATAGAGCAAAGTAAAGTGGGTGAGACGTTTTGGTGACTGAGATAAAGATATCTATCAGATATTTTGGGGCGCTGGGGTACCAGACTTAGTACAGGATAAAAGACAGCATTTTTTAAAATAATTTTACAGCAACAAAGGTGGTTTAAATCTCTTTTTCTTTTCCATGATAGGAGCTATTTCCTTCTTTTTTATTTTATTTTATTAGAGTTTTTTCTTTATTCCTTTCTTTTTGTTTACTACTACTACTACTACTACTACTACTACTACTACTACTACTACTACTGTTGGTATGAGGCATCACGAGAAATTCTCCTTCAGTTCTAAGAGGAATGTTTCTTGGGTTTTCCATGAAATGTTAATCACTCCTTATGGCTGACAGTGGGCAGGACACTACAGGACCAGTCTGCATATTAAGACTTCCCAGCCTAGGCCCAGGGCTCTCAGGCATCCGGGCTGTTTACTTCTCAGTGAGATTCCTTAATGAGATGTGGGCCATTCCAAGCCAGAGAAAGGCTGAAGGCTCCTTCTAGGTTTCAAAAAGGAGTTGCATTTCCAAGATGCATCTCTTCTCTCTAATTCTAATGAGAATCTTTGGGATAGGTATAAGGATCCTCACAAATGCAGAGGACTTATTATTTACCATTCCAACCACTGCTAACTAGTCACTGAACTTTGGTTTCGCTTCCCCTGGGGCAAGCAGTCCTCTACTTGCCTCTCTCCTATTCACTTCATTTAAAATATTTATCTTTTAACTTTTTAATCTATGGATGCCTCTCTGTGTATATGCTGCTTGTCCTCACAGAGGATAGAAGGGGGTATCGATTTCCTGGAGCTGGAGTTACAGAAGATTGTGAGATGCCATGTGGGGACTGGGAAGCACATTTCCTTAGGTCCTCTGCAAGAAAAAAACAGCAAGACCTCTCAACCGCTGAGCGGTCTTTCCAGCCCATCTTTTCATTTATTTAAAATTATAACGACAGACATCTATTTGATGCCCACTTCTTGATGGCTTCCCCACCCTGCCACAGACTACAGTGTACAATTCATTGATGGAGCAAGAATATTCACCAATAGCATAGCCAATGTTTACATCAGTCTTACCCCATGTCTAATGGTTTGTATGACACTTAACCCCAACAGAGATCCTACAAACTGCATACAGTTAATATTGCTCTTACAGATGAGGACGACTCAAATTCCCAAAGTTCAGGATGCCACAAACCATGCTTATTTGGTTTTGCATATTGAGTGAGATCATTCTCTCATTCACTGACACGTGCTTAGAACTTACTAAATCTTTAGTTCCATGTCTACACATTTGTGAATAAAACATCACCATCACCGTCTCAACCTTTCTAGTGTTCAGGGGCTCTTAAGGAGAGATACAAGGATGCAATTGTAAGGTAGTAAATGACAAAGTCAAGATTAAAATGCCAAACTCAAAGCCATATTATTCTGCAGTCCACTACCTACCTGAAACCACAGTGCACAATGCTTCCCACAAAGGAACTGTGCAACTCACATGAGTGCACTTTTTTTTCTCCTTGTCTAAACCATTGTTTCAATAGATTATTCTAGAATCCTCAAGTTCGCGTGCGTAAGCATCTCCTAACAATAAAAGAGAACCATATGAATTCAAAAGGCTTTCTTGCTTCGGTTCAAACCACATGCATCACACATTACATCCCCACTTGGTCGCTAACACATAGGTCTCATGGCTCAGGATTGAGGGACAAAAATGTGTCTGTATGAGGGCCTGTATGTGCAATGGTGAGAGCTGAGACGCAGGGGAGATAGGAGGAAGGAATGATTTAGCCTTGGAGGCTGACACTATGTGATCTCCAAGGCCAGTTTGGGATGCTAAAGACTGGCAGGCTTTTAGTTATCTTGCTGTAAATCAGCACTGTAGACCATTATTACACTTAAATGTGGTCTTAAAATACATAATTTAAGGAAGACTGTCTAGGAGAGTGAGAGATGTCTTGTACTGTGGTCAGCCATTGTTGCTGTGTAGGGTCTATGTGAAAGCTTTTTTTTCAAAGGCACATTACCAAGGCCTATCTGGGGAGAGCAGGTTGAAACCCAAGACAATTGAATCATCCAGTCCACACTGGAGACACAATAACTATAAGAGAGAGGAATGAGTGAACTCATGAAGCTTCAAAGTACAGAGGTGGGATGTGAGTGCCTGAATCCCCCAAAATGTGTATGTTGAAACTATAGCCCTCAATACGATGATATCAGGAGAAGGAGTCTTTGGAAGATGACTGGATGGGTGAGGTCGTGAAGATCGAGTCATCAGAGTATGAAGTATGGCTCCCTGTGCTAACCAGAGAAAGGATCTGACCCTAATCAGAGCTATGCTGGTACTCCAATCTTGGACCATCAGCTTCTAGAACTGTGCTGTTTAAACCAAGATTGTGACATTTTGTTACAGCTTAAACAAGGGTCATTACAAGGGAGCAATTCAGCACACATTTTAATGAGCAGCAAGCAGATAATATACAGAGCCCGATATCACAGAAATTAGAACTTACAAATTACTACATACAAACATGGATAAAACACAAACTGACTTCTGGGAGCTTGCTTACATAAGGGAGCTGTAATTCATTCCTTGGTATAGTCTGACACAGTGTGGGTTGACATGAGAAGGCCTGATGCTAGGTACATGGGGTAGCCCCAGGTTAGTGGGGCTTATAAATGAACCTATAAAGGCATGGCATAGGGGCCACCCAGTAGATCAGAGCCCCCAGTAAATGTTATCTGAACTAACACACTGTGCTTGGGAACAATAGTTTGTTTTGTTAGAGGACAGAAAGCAGCAGGTGACCAGAGAAAGGAACTAGCTGCCAGGCTACAGGGTGGAAACTTTCTAATCAAACATTAAGGCGATTTCATTTTTATTTATTTATTTTTTGTTTGTTTTTCTCCTGGAACCTGCATACTGTATGAGTTTACATTCACACCAGCAGTGATGTACTCAATCTAAGGCACTCCTGGAAATACATCCAAAAGAGTCTGGGTCAGCCTGCTAGAGAGAGAATAGCACATCTGTGCTTATTGCAACACCACTAACAATAATCAAGTTGGAACCAGCCTAGGTGCCCACCAAGCGGTGAATGGATGCAGAAAATGTGGTAGACAAACACAGTGGAGTTTTATTCATAAAGAAGAAAGAAACCGTGCCATGCGTAGGAACATGGATAACACTGAATATGGTTGTAGTAAGCAAGATAGCCTGATCCAGACGAAACAAAGCCTGTTTCTTTTCATATGTGAACTGTGTATGAGTGTATATATGCATGTATGTGCATATAATATATGATACACACATACATATATATGCATATATATACACACATATATACATACATACATACATACATACATACATACATACACACCATGGAAATAGATGAGAGTGGAAATAAAAAAGGTCTAGCAGGAATGACAGCAGGAAGAGGAATGGGAGTTGAAAACAGAGGGCACATAGATGGAAACAAAAAATACCCTTCTGAAGCACATCACTTTGCACAATGACATATACTAATAAAACATTTCCAAGGGTGGGGTTGGAGCGATGGAGAGAGACCAGAGGACCAGAGTTTGATTCCAAGTACCCACAGCCATCCATAGGTCCAGTTCTGTGGGCTCAGACACCCTTTCTGATCTCTGTGGGCACCATGCTTTGGCTCTGTGGAAACCATACATGCCCATGGTACACAGACAGGCATATGAGCAAAACACTCATACATGCAAAATAAAATAAATCTTTTAAAGAGTTTTTCAAAGCTCAGCTGACACCAAGCAAGTGGTTTAGGGTACAAAGGGGAGAAGAGACAGATTTGAGGTACATTTACTGAGTTCAGACAGACAGCCAAGATAAAGGCTGCTAGTGGATAAGGCAAATGCTGAGTGATAGGCTTTCTTGTAGACCTCTCTCCAAAGATAGGTGGAATCCATGCATATTTCACAGATATTTATCAAGAGCATCTCCTACTCTGTCTAGTGAACATGTCGAGCCCATCTCTGTCTCAATCTTGCAACTGTCACAGTACAATTTGTATGGAAAAAAATGGGGAAAGCCCCAGAGCAGAGTGATGAGGTAAAGACTAGTTTGTTAATTATGGTTAGCTGGAAAGGTTACCCAAGTGAGCAATCTTTTTTTTTTTCTTCCTTCAAAGGGTCAGAGAACTACAGGGAACAAAATCTATAGATGTCTGTGTAAGCAAAGAGCAAATTGATTCTCCGCCCCCCAGAGTCATAGAGAATACTGTATTCATAAACTCAATACATTTTTGAAAAGGTAATAGAAAGGACTTTAACGAATTCAGGAGGGTTTTATTTGGGATGTTAAATGTTCAGAGATGCTAAGGGGCAGAAGACAGGTAAAGCAAACTAAAACTATAGAGAAGCCAAGATGGGACAAAGAAATGGAAGGGCACAGTGCAAGACAAAGAAGGAAAAGGAAACAACATGGCAAGAGTTAGAGGAAAAGTTCCAGGGAAGAGCAGTGACCATAAAGGTAGCAGACAAAAGGCAGACCCGAGAGATAGGAGACACACGAAACAGAGAGAGATACAAAAATGCACAGCACCACAGTTCGATTTGCAGACAGACAGACAGACACACGCAGTCACACAAGAAGAGGAAAAGCAGGAACATAAGCCTGTGGCTCTTTTGCATAAATATTGATAGCAAACACAACCTATAATCCCTCCAATCCCTTACCATGTTAACATCTAATACTCAAAACAGTCCCAGAAGGGGGGTGGGCTGTTTTAATCACCTTGTTCTTCCCAGTTTTCAGGTACAGCAGTTGAGTTGGAGGAGATGTGACTTGCCTCAGGTCACATGACTTGCCTGAGGTTTTAATCCAAGGTGGATCCATCTCAGGGAGATCACCTGCTAGTTTTTAGCTTCTCCTAGATGGCTCCTAACATAAAGGCAAACCTTTTAGAATAATGCCTGAGTCAGAAGGGCCTGGAGAGATGATCTACAGATTGTAAGCAATTACAAATGCTAGCCCGGAATATTATACTTAGCAAGACTTTTTCAATCATGATAAATGGAGAAAGACATTGCAAGATAAAACCAAATTCAAGCAGTATCTATTTACAGATCAAGCACTACAGGAAGCGCTAGAAGGAAAACTCCAACTGACAGAGGTTAACTATATACAAGAAAACACAGGTAATAAACAATCCCAGACCAGCAAGGTCAAAAAACAACAAATAAACAAACAAAAGCCAAGGGAAGCACACACACACACACACACACACACACACACACACACACACACACATATACACCACTACCACTACCACTACCAACAAAATAACAGGAGACAACAATCATTGGTCAATAATGTTCCCTCCACATCAACTGTCTCGGTCCCTCAATAAAAAGACGAAGAGTAGCTGAATGAGTGTGGAGATAGGATTCACCCTTCTGCTGCATCCAAGAAACACACCTTACCATCAAGGATAGACATCGCCGCAGGATAAGAGGATGGAAAAAGATATTCCAGCCAAAGGGATCTAAGAAGCAGGCTGTTACAGCCATTTTAATATCTGACTAAATAGACTTCAGACCAATACTAGTGAGAGGAAGGAGGCAAGGACACCACATATGCATCCAAACAAAAATTCACCAACGGGACATTGCGATTTTTAACATTTATGCCCAAACACAAGGGTAGCCACATTTATAAAAGAATCATGGCTACAGTTTACATCGCCTATTGACTCTCACACTGATTGTGGAAGACTTCAATATCCCACTCTGTCCAATGGCCAACAGACAGGTCATCCAGACGAAAAAACTAAATAGAGAAATGCTGGAGCTAACTGACAGGATAAACCAAACATCCCTAACAGATATTTACAGAACATTTTACCCTAAAACAAAAGAATATACCTTCTCACCCCCTGCCACCCTGCACCATGAAAGTCTCTCCAATTTTGATCACATTCTCAGACTGATGCAAAACAAGTCTCAACAGACACAAGAAAACTGAAGTTACACCCTGCATACTGTCCGAACATCACAGAGTAAATCTGGTTTTCAACACCAACAGAAGCAGCAAAAAGCTTACACACTCATGGAAACTAAATGACTCTACTGGATTAAAAAAAAAGAGAGAGAAATTAAGAAGGAAATGGAAGACTTTCTTGAATGAAGATGAATACCCAACATATACAAACATGGGACACAATGAAGGCAGCCCTAAGAAGCAGTGCCTACATAAAAAACACAGCATGAACAAAACACATGTGGGCTCTGGGAGACTGAGGCAGTATGCACAGGGCCTCAGATTAGGTCCTAGAGCCGAAAGAAAAAGTGGGCACACACCCCTATCCATAAACCAGAAGCCATCTCCAATTGATTACCATGTGCAAATGAATAAATTAGTTTTCTCTAAGGGAGTCTTGCAGGGGGCACCAACTATTCTTAAGGGTAGATCACATGGCCAGCAGTAGATGGCCCAACGGAAAACAGATCAAGGGCATCCTTGTCTCGTTAAATCATCTAAGTGTGTTTTCTTTTAAATGTCTTTTTTAAAATTAATTTATCTATATTTTAGCCCTAAAGGTTTTGTGTACATATTATGGCTTTTGTTTTTGTGTATTTATGGGAATTCTGAACGTGTGAATGTGTGCGTCTCTGCATCTATACCTGTTCTTTTGCCTTTTCTTGGGTTCTTTGCCTTCCATTTTTCTTGTCTGCCCTGATTTGCATGGTTTTTCTTTATATTATTACATTTTGCTTTATTATTATCTCCTAGATGATTGCAGCTACCAATGGGACAAGGAACTAGGATGAGTAGAGAAAGGGGAACTAATCAGATTATATCCTATTGGGGGGGGAGATCCATTTTCAATCAAAGAAAAAAATAGAAGTCATTTGTGCTGACCTCTTGTTGACTGAGTTCATAGTTTGACTTAGGGAGATGTTTTTAGGGAAGAAAAAGAAGAATCAAGGAACATTTTCTTGTTTTGTAGTCCCCAACTGACTGGTACCATGTAAGATCCTAAATGTAAGGCTCCGTCCCTTGAAGAATTTGATTATTTTAATGGTGAATCAGGTGACACCAACACTACTCTGCAAAGCATTCTTCAAATCTCTCTCTCTCTCTCTCTCTCTCTCTCTCTCTCTCTGTGTGTGTGTGTGTGTGTGTGTGTCTGCGTGTCTGTGTGTAAGAGAGTGGGAAGGAGAGGGAAAGAGAGAGAGAAATCGAACACAATCCACAGTGTGTGTGCAGAGAGAAACTCGAGGACAATCTCAACCATTAGCCCTTACCTCCTGCTTTGCTTTGACTCCTGTTTCTCTCCTGTTCCCACTGTGCTGTAAATTCTAGATCAAATGTACATAGCTTCCAGGGGATTTTCTCTTGTCTCCTTTTCCCATCTCACCCTAGGAGTGCTGGGATTACAGAAACATGAGCATGACAGTGGTTGTTCAGTAGGTCCATCAGCATTTTGTCCACTGAGCCAATTCCCTGGCCTCACAAAGCATTTCTAATAGAAATAGCTTGGCTTATTTTGTGTTAATGCTATTTCCTTTCGCAAAAGCTCTCATTATTTTATGAACTTCCCCATACTAGACAAAATCTGGATTGAATGTACCAGTAAAAAGTATCCAAAAGACACTGAATGGGAGTCCACATCTTGCTTGGGTGCAGGGTGAGGTAGCCAGGCTATACCCACAGGTCCTTTATGGAGGCTGGCTCACATCCACAGTTGTCCTCTTACTGCTCCTAGAAAGCCAGCACTCAACTCCGGTGGCAATTTTCTAAGACAACTATCCAAATTCCCTGTGGAATTTATCATCTGCTCTTTTGGCATTAGTCCCTAACACAGCTTCTGTTTCTGCCTGGCCTCTGGGAACTGCACACATGTTCTTCCTTTGAGCCTCCGGCTTCTGTACAGAGCCTTACTTTTCAAATCGGCCTTCAGGATCTTCCCAACAGCATTTCAAACACGAATGGACAATCCTCGCTTCATGTTCTTTCTCTCCTCTCTATTCCCAACTGTGGGATAATTAATTCATGCACACAAAAGTCCAGGATCTTCCTGTAATTCTGCAATTATGCTGATTAATTTTCAGGCATTTCATTGAATTGCTGTTTAGACCTTAGAACACGGGATTTGATTATTCATATTGAAGAGGAAGGACAAACAGCCAGTGGCTCCTACCGTGGTACGTCCTTTGCTACAGAAAAGGAAAATATTATTCAAGGTGATTGTAACTTTGAGAGCTGGGGCTTTGTACTTGGTGTTCACTGTGACCTATTTTCCATCCTGAAAGCTTCAAAGAAAGTTTTAATGGAACAAACTGAATAAGAAGTGCTGGTCCTTACAGCAGGTATGGAAAAAAAAATCTATCTGAAACGGTCACAGAATAAAAGCTGGGGCCCGTGTGTGTTTATACTTCTCCCTAAGCAGAGGATTGTATCTGAAGTTATTTAATTAGCTATTGCTTTTTCTCCTATGTCATAGACATGTTGTCTCTGTTACAGATATCGAGAGTGTTACATACTCTTAGTGACATGTTAATAGTAAGCTAAAAAGTATTTTAAACCGGAAAGAGCAGCAGTCATTTAGGCTAAGCAGTAATTAACCTCCTACTAAGGATTTTACTATAAAGGGTATTTCTTTAAGTAAAGGTAAGTATCATCTCCCTTTTATGAAACAGAGAGACTCGGGTGAGAGGTAGTTTTGCCTGGTGACGGTGATGGTGATGGTTATGGTGATTCGAACAACCAAGAGTCAAATGGAAAATGTGCTTCTGAAATATTTTAGTGGAAGGTGGGCACAATAGTTAGTCTACCTAGAAAATTCCATGCCAGCCATGGACTTGACATGTCCTGATAAAACAGAACAAAACAAACAAACAAACAAACAAACAAACAAAAACAAACCAAAGGAAAAACCCAACAACAATAGGAATAAGTTCAAAGCCTGTGCTTCTACTGGCTATGACACACTGAGCAATCTCACTGGCCCACAAAATGATTTTCCAAAAGGCTTTCAAGCCAACGTGGTGATAACAGCTTTTATCAACAAATGTTGCTCGGGTTAATGGCTATGAACTTGGAGACCTATTTCATGCCACAAATAATAATTCAAAATGAACCATATGAAATCACGTGTAAAGGCCAAAACAAGCTCTTTGAAGAAACGCTAGGCTGTTTTAGTTTCTTTCCCACCACTGTGACCAAACTGCCTGGCACAGACAAGTTAGCCGGGGAAAGATGCGTTTTACTCAGTCACATTTCAGTATATCACAGCTGGTGATAATGGTGAGCACAGGTGCATGCTAGAGCAGTTCAGTTTATATCCTAGAAGCCCAGGAGGCAGAGAGACGGGGAGTGGTCAAGGAAAGCAGCTGCCAGTGACTGACTTCTTCCAGAAAAAAACCTACCTTGTAGTTTCACATTCCCCCAAACAGCACTACTACTCTGGGCTAAGCAATCAAGTCATGTTCCTCTGAGGAATGTTACCATATTCAAACCATAACATCCAACCCCTGAAATCCAAACATTCAAGGCCACTCACAAGGTAAATGCCTTTAATTCTCCAGTGTCTTACTTCCTCCTGCTATTGTGATAAACATTATGACTAAAAGCAACGTAAGGGAAAAAGGTGTTTGTTTCACCTTTTGCTTCCAGGTCATAGTCTATTCTTAAGGGAAGTCAGAGTAGAAACCCAAAGAACTCAGATACAGGAACTGAAGCAGAGACCGTGGAGGAGTGTGGCTTACAGATTGTTTCTCATGACTTGCTCAGACTGCTTTCTTAAACAAGCCAGGACCGCCTTGCCAAGGATGCTACCGCCAGAGTGAGCTAAGCACCCCTAAATCAATCAATAAAGAAAACGCTCCACAGACTTGCCTACAGGCAATCTGACGGAGACATTTTCTCAATTGAGGTTCTTTCATTCCTTAAGATCGACAAGTTTGGTTCAGGGTAACAAAACCAACCAGTTCCATCTCTGTTCATTTTCAAAACTGTCCAAAGCCCAAAGGTTCGAGATCCTCTGAAACCCAAGGCAGAGTCAGCTGTGAGCCTCTGTGGAACAAAAGAGTTGCACGCTTCCAACCTACAATGAGCATTTGCAACCCCCAAAAGGAAGAGTAACGTTGAAAGGGACAGGCTCGCAGCAAGAGGCAAACAACAGCAAGAATATTCAGTACTGGAGTTCCGAGAGCAGCATCAAAGGTACATGGTGAGCAGCACCAAAGGTCCATGGTATTGTGATGTTACGTAGAAGGAGCTTGGGTAGCATCATTCTTATGGCCATAGTATTCCTGTGCGGTCTTTAGCTTAAGCTGTTTACATTTTCCCCCTGCACCTTTCCTCAGGAGAGGTTCTCTGTTGCTAGAAGTCCTTGGGTCTCAACTGAAGTTTGGGCTCTCCCTGAGAGGATCGTGCATCCCTTTCTCGGGGTCTCCATACAGGCAGGGAATCTGACCTTGTCGACTGCTGCCAGACATCTGACATCTCAGGCTTTTCGCTGGAACCTTGGCGGAAACCTCCAACACATTGTAGACCCTGCATTCTGTATGTCTGCAAAGCTAGCGCTCCATGGATGATTCCAGGGTCTGTTTGCCAACTTGAGAAATAGGTGGATGCCCTCAGACAACAGCTGCAGAACACACTGATAACATGGGTGGCTCAGTTTCCCAGAAAACCTCTTCCTTAGGCTGCTTTGTGTGAAGGGATCTCTCTCTTCTCAAGGGAAAGCCTTTAAAATGAGCCTACTGTGAGGTCTGGCAAATTCCTATTGTTGCAATGCAAAATGCAAAGCTTCTCTTCTCAGGACCTAATCTCTTTAACAGCACCTTTGTTGCCAGGCACTTACAACTCATTTTTGGTGATGGGGCTGGGGTGGGGCTAGACTTCATGTTTTCAAGTCCATCTACTCTGCTTTTTGACTCGAAGTTTAACTTGGAACTTAACTAAACTCAGCTAGCAATAATCATGCCACAGCCTGAATGCTATATTGTTTTGAAATGTCTTCCACAAAACTAATTGGTCTGTTATCTTTGAAGTCAGCTTTCTCCCAAATTTCAGGGTATGAACAAAATTATCTGCCAGCATATAATACTAATGGTCCTAGTCCACTGGTTAGAGGACTCCTTTTCCCCATCTGAAACATCACAAAATGTCTTCATGCTTTCTACATTTTTGTCAGAACCATGGTCTTGAGCCTTGCCATAATTACTGATTCAGCTCTAGTTACAGTCTAGAGTGTTTCTAATCCATATCTATCCTCAAACATCACCAAATTTCTACCTAAGATCGGTGTTTCTTTACATAGGAACTACATGACACTGTTGAGTCATAGGAATGACCACACTTCTCTGGTATCAATGTCCTGTCTCAGGTACATCTCCATCACTGTACCAACATTGACAGCTAAGGGAGGAAAGGTTCTGGAGTGTTTCAGTCCATCACAGCAGGGAGGATAGGGCCAAGCAAATCAGCACACAACATAGCATTCCAGGAAGCAGAGAGTGGGACTGGGAGTTGTGGATAATGTTCTCCCAAGGACCTGCCCCTAAAGGGTCTTTGTCCAGCTAGTACACACCTTCTAATGTTTCCACAATTCCTCAAATAACAGCATGTTGGGATCAATCTTTCAAATCATGAGCCTATGAGGAAGTCATTACATACTCAAACCATAACACAGTCAGAAAGCTTCAGTCAGAGAAGATTTTCTTCGATATAAAACCAAAAGTATCAGTGACCAAAGAAGGATAAATTGGATTGCATCAGAATTTAAATGTGTTGTGCTTCATAGGACAGTCAAGAAAGGGAAAGTGCAGCCTACAGGATGGGAGAAAATCCTCCCCCATCACTTATATGATTAGAAATTTGCCACCAAAAATCTATAACTTATAGCAGCAACTCAAAAGTAAGATGAAAGCTCATTTTTAAACTGAGTTAAAGACCAGATTAGACATTGTTCTAATGTACATATAAAAAGGCTATTGAGCACATCAAAGATACTTGACCTCCAGAATGACTAGGGAAATGCAAATCAAAACCACAACATAGAAATGTCAATGAGGATAAAGAGAAATTTCAACCTTAATATGCTGTCAGGACTGTACAATGCAGTAGTGACTTTGGAAAAAAGATTAGGTTCCTCAAAATACTAAACACAGAATTATCATGTTACCAATATTTCTACTCCTAACTGTATAGGAAGAGAAATAAAAACATATATTCACAAACAAAAACAATGCTTACCACCTAGTGAACAGATGACAGTCTCAATCATTAACTGAATAAGACCTAGAATTGCCTAGGCAAAAAGCTCTCGGGCAAATCCATGGGGCACTGACCCCCTCTGGGCAAGTCTGTGGGGGGTGATGATCTGGACTGGAATAATGGAGTTGGAAGGACACACCCACTGTGGGTGGCACCATTCCCTTGGCTGGGAAAGTGAGAAAGCAAGTTGAGCACAAGCATGTAAAACTCTCTGCTTCATGACTGTGAATGTTATATCCCTAATTGCCTCAAGCTCCTGCTGATAGAACTGCCCCACCACAACCAACGTAACCAATGAGTGAAAACAGATTCTTTGCCCTTAAGAAGTTTCTGATGAAGTGTTTTATCACAGCAACAACACAAGTAACGGAAACAAATAGCAAACACAACGGCATAGTCACATAATAGGACATTGTAAGACAACTTAACAAAGGGAAATACTTAAACGTGTCCCAGTGGGTAGATCTTTAAAGCATCATGCTAAATAAAAGAAGCCAGTAGGTAAAGAAGAGAACGGTGACTGTGTTGTATAGTTTCATGTATATTAAATTCCCAGAGGAGGCAAACATATAGAGCCAGAAAGTAGATCCTTAGCTGCCAAAGTCATAGAGGAGGGAAAAATAGGAAGCTACTGTTGACAGGAAAAGATATTTAGGAATGATGAAAATATTCTGGACTTGGTCGTTATAGATATGTGAATATGCTAAAGGCACTGAATTATATTAAATTATTTTAATTTTTTAATCATACAAGCCTGTACGGATGGCATACATGGAACATGTGGTCAGCATGTCTTCTTTTCCCCATCTCCTTTTCAGAGAAGGCCACCAATCCCTTATGGGTATCAAGAGTTTGTGTCAGAGGCCAGTGAATTCTCCACAGAGTAACTTGAATTTTTAAAATGAGAAACATAATATTTGGAGCATGAAAACTTAACGTGGTGTGGTGGCCTAGCCCTTGAACCCGGGCATTACATTGAGAGGCAAAACAGAAGGACCTGAAATCACTTATGGGTGATTACAAAAGCAGGAGAAGGAAATGGAATTCAACAACCCGGCAGAGAGAAGAGAGAAGCAGATATTCAATAATGCTACCGACACCAATAAAATATAAAGTACAGCATGGTTTATAGTTTTGCTGAGCGTCCAACCTCAGAATACCTCAATCCACTCCACTCAAAGTTCTTCCTAACCCATCGGCCACAGAGAAGTCCAGAGCTGTACTAGTGACATTGGCTCAGTGGGTAAAGCACTTTTTTTATTTGCATAACTCTGATCAGACCTGGAGCCCACATAAAGCGGGAAACAGAGAAAGGACAGCATAAAGGTTTTCTCCGACCCCCACACTGGTGTTGTGACATACGCTCGCCTACACGCACCATGACTCAGGCAGACTAAGAGCCCGAGATGGGCTCCCAGAACACTCATTTCAGGCAGTTTACAACTAATCATAACCCCAGTTCTGGGAGATCTCACACCATCTTCTGGCCTCCACGAGCAGCCTCACATGTGAATCTGTGTGTGTGTGTGTGTGTGTGTGTGTGTACATGCACATACACATGCGTGCACACACACACACACACACACACACACACACACACGTGAATTTTTTTTATGTGAGCCAAAATTCAATAGAATTATTCCAAGTCTCAGTATAAAACGAGAGCATGTATAAAGACCAAAGTGAAGTGACAAGAGATAATGGCGGTTCCCCTTCACAGCTTGTATACACACTGGTATAGTTGAAGAAAAATAAGCTCATCTTTTTGTGTAATGGACTCAAAGTCAAAATAAAACTTGAGGGAATCTGATTATCCAAGCAAAGGAGCCGGAACTTTTGATTGTGATGAGAGCCCTGTTGTAAAGGGACATTGTCAAAGCGGTGACCCAATCTGTGGGGATGCAGGAGCCATGCTTAAACAGGCTGTGCAGCGCTGAAGATTCTGTAGGAAACGCTATAAGGGCAAGAGGATTGACTGGCGGGGCAGCCTGCAGGGAGGCCTAGCTGACACCAGTAAGTGAATCAATGTGGTGACTACTGAGTGCGACCTGGCAGAGAGTTTTGAAACAGAATTTAGAGGCCAGTAAATCCCATGTATGATGCATTTTTATGGAGAACTTCATATTCTAAAAGCTAAGGAGAGGAGCTAGCTCCCATGTGCGTGCAAGACCTGTTTTCTATTATTAAAAGCTGCAGCGGTAATGACAGGGTGTGGGTTTTGTTGCTTTTCTAAATGCACAGACATGCCGAATGCCATGGGGGAAGAGAAGATGATATGACAGGGTATTAACGGTGAAAAATGGTCCTGATGCTGAGGAAACGAAAAGGGTTTTCCTGGTCTGACAACTGACCCAGGACACCTAGCATAAAGTGCATGCTTCTGCTTAAATTTGAACAGGAATAAAATATGCATTGCTTTTAGCTGTCATCACAGAAACCACGCACAAATCACAAACAGCAAACATTTAAGGCCAGGGAAAGGAGGAAAACGGTGGCTCCGAAAAACTGAGCATAGCCTTGTATAATCAGAAGCACATAATGGAGATGACGCTTGCTTCCGGCCAAGACAACCATGCTTCAGAACAAACGGCCTGGAACAGGATACGAAGTACTGGCAGCCGGGCAAAGAACAAATTCACTAGGTGGTAATGAAAGGAAACGCTACTGCTGCCTTTGAATACAGATATCTGGAAACTTGGTCGTCTGCTTTTCCAGCTCAATGACTTCTCTCCAGATATCAAGTGATTCGTTTGTTTGTTTGCAGACTTCGTTTACTTACACCAAATTAAACTTAATGAAATGGCCTTAACAGTGTGAGTATGTACTTTTAAAATTAGTATATATCACACGTTATATACATATATTTTGTTTAACAGCATACTTGTGGGGGCCTGTCCATAAAACTACTGAATGACTTTAGAGTCTTTAAAAAAAACTTTAAAGCATATTTAATTATATTGTGTATCTGTGTTCCTGTGTAGGTACTCTGCCAGACGTGTGGAGGTTGGGGGACACTTACAGGAGTCTGTTCTCTCCTTCTACCTCGAGTGCCTCTAGAATTGAACTCAGGTCACAAGGCTTAGTGGGAAGGACCTTTACCAGTTGATTCAGCTCACTGTCGCCAGTCTTAGGATACTTTCCTACATATTCAACACAAGTATAGGGGTAGCTTTTAAGGAAACTCAACTTCATCAAAGCTGAGAGTTATCTCAAGCTTTAATAAAATTGTTACCATGTAATTCTTGTTGGTAACAGAATAATTAGGCAGAAAATACCTGTTTCACAAATCACTGGAAAGGTATCTCACTTAATTGAGTCACAGTAGCACTGTTTTCTAACATTGGGTTTCCACCTTATGTCTCAGAAACGTGCATGTGTTTTAATAAATCAATTGATACTAGAGAGCCTCCCAAATTTGAAATCAATATCATGGTATATGGATTTCTCAGAGAGGAAAGGTGATAGTAACATGAGGATTAAGCATGGTTACTGTGTGTGGTAATTTCTGTAACTGATGACACAGCCAAGTAAGTTCTTTGAACGTGGGAAAGCTAATGTGGTAATTACCATGCAAGTAACACAGTGAATCTCAGACTAATGGCTGGAGCTCAAAGATCTGTGGGGATGAAACCTGCTTGCCAGTAGTTTCCAGTGCTTTACAAAGGAATTTTATTGGTTGAACGTGAGTCAGTGGGGGAGGGGGAACACTCGAGCTCAGTGTCCTGCTCAACCATCTTGGTGTCCCGCTCCAATATCGCAGTGCCATGTTTAACAAATCGAGTAGAGACTGGTTTATCAGAGGAAGCGGGAAAGACACGAAGACTGGCAATTTCTTACGCTGGAATCTGGGTGGATTCTGTGCATTGCCTTGGGTGAGTGGGAAGATTCCTAATCAATAAATAGTTTGAAAAGTAGGGATGGTAGACACCTCACTATGGCTGACTTCGTGCACCTATTTTGAAATCAGAGGTCAAGAGATAAGGGACACAGAGTATCTTCATGATAATAAAGACCTCATAAAAATGGTCCACGGCTATGACACTGGCTGTCTAGAGAGGAAGGAGTAAATGCTTGTGTCCTATAATAAGCATGTCTACACAGAATGGAGAATAAGCAGTCAAACCCCACATCAAGCCGAATCTCTGATGCAAAGGGCTTCTTAGGGGTGGCTCAGCCCATTGGGAAAGAAGCATAATTATCTGATCACGATTCGCTAATCATGCACTTTGCTTTTTAGACGGGCTGGACTGACACTTGCTGTGTAGACCAGGTTGGCCTAGAGCCTGCCTCTGCTTCCCCAGAGCTGGGACAGACGACTTTGGGAAACCAATACAATGGACATTGTATAAAGAACATCTCCATTAAAATTTCTCGCTTCCAGGTGAAATCTAAAAGAAGGAAGAGATGTCAACACCAGGCTTCAAAACTCTCAAGCCCACAATTCAATGCTGAGTGAGTAGAAGGCTGGGCATCTATCAAGGAAGCAAAAAGCCTGCTGAGAAGGGGGATTTTTCTGTACTCGTTTTTCTTGCTTGGTGAGCACATTTTCTCTTAGCATCCATACATTTCCAGAATAAGGGAAGGTTTTCTAGGCCTAGTTGTCCCAGGGTCGCTTCAAACCCAGCCTGTCCACACCAGGCTTCTCTTCTGAAAAGGGACTTTCATTTGAAAGCCGTGTTTCGGTCAGTAGCACCATGATTATCCAAACCACTCAGATCCTAAGTTTTCACATTGAACTTTATTTTCCTTCTCCTTTAATTATGGGCCTGAAATCAACACGAACTAAGGGCCGCAGATTTTCAAGCACACAGATTTAAATGATAGACTTTGAGGCATGGGTAAGATAGGCCAGGTCCAGAAGAGCTCAAAGTCAAACATTCCCCTTTATACTTCATAGAGACCATTTATGTTTCGGTCCCACAGTCTCCTCTGGTCACTTTCCTCTGACAAGCCCCTTAACTGCTCTGACTCTGCAGGCACATTGGACACTGCAGTTTATACAACGGTATGCTGACCCAATAATTAGGTAATGAATTCGCTGTGTAATTCCTCTGCTAGGAATAGCCCTATTCCTCAGTATCCACAAAATGCCCAGGAATCTGCCTCTACTAACCACTGCTCTGCATCACAAGGCCTTCCCAACTCTGCCTACAAGCATCCCCTTCGTACCAAGCAACGTGCTACAGCTCCCACCCACATGAACTTGAAATTAACGTCTGGCTTCTTCATTCCCACGTTGGTCCCAACTTCCCTTTCTATCCACCCTCAGATCTAATGCTCAAGCTCTGCTTCCTTCCAGAGCACATATCAAGAAATTTATACTCATTGGCACATGGCGTCATTTGTCTAAAATAATCTTTCTGAAACTAGGTCATGGATAAATTAACATTTTATTTCGTAACTATCATCTGTCTGTCTCTCTCTCTGTCTGTCTATCCATCCATCCATGCATCCATGCATGCATCCATCCATGCATCCATGCATCCATGCATGCATGGATGCATGCATCCATCCATCCATCTATCTATCTATCTATCTATCTATCTATCTATCTATCTATCTATCTATCGTCTTTGTGAACTTAAAATTCTTTGAGGTTAGGTAAAGAAACTACATTTTTCTTGCTTATTTCATGTATCCCACCACTGAGCTATTTATTAAAGTCCTCTTTGTGCAAAGCACTACACCAGGTAATAAAGGAAGCTACTGTAGTTTGACATAGTAAATCCTAAACAAATATTTGTGGGTGAATAAATTGTACCCCTTCTCCTAGCAAGTAGACTGCTTATTGAAGAGGGGAACATGAAAAGACTTTTAAGCTCCCTTATTTTTAGCTCATTTGACCACAGAAATCCTATGATTTTCAAATAGTCCCCAGAAGTCAACCATAGGAAGTTTCAACAAATGGGTTTTAGATAGATTTTATTATATATTCACTTGCTCATATTCTTGAGAATTTAATGTCACTTTTGTAATGACTGCTAAAAGATTGTTATTGCCTTTTAGAACTATACATTTTATCCTTCAGTTTGACATAAAATGCTATAAATAAATCAGATGGAAAACTATTTAGCTACTTGACATCTATAATAACAAGGGGGTGTTTCTACAATGCCAGATTTATAAATAGGCAGAGGCTCCCAGATTTAGTTATTATGATTTAATTGCACAAACTTCTGTTGAGGGTCTACATCATTTAGCTAACAAATATGTCCATAAAATAAGCATTATAGTATAATGCATATTCAAGCAAATGAATAAATGTCCCTGTGACTCTTCTGTTGAATTGCAACAAACAATAAGTGGTGTAGCCCCAGATGTTTACTTCAATTGGCCCTGAAGGGATGCAGAGACTGCTGGGTAATCACCATGGTTACTGATGTACTCTATGTGGGAATGGTACTGAGGCAAAATGGTACCATCCATCATATAGCTCCATCCATCATAGCATATAGCGGGGATGCTCGTCATGCAGCCTTAGGTTTAAAGAGACTGCTGATTTCTGTTTAAAGTAAGGATGGTTGGGGATGTGGCTCACTTGGTAGGATTCTCTTGGCTAGAATATGTGAAACCTTGGGTTCAAAATCCTATACCACATAAATGCAAAGTGGTGATGGTGCACACCTGTAACCCCAGCAGTTGTGAGGCGGAGGCAGGAAGATCGGGAGTCCAAGGTCATTCTTGAATACACAGACAGTTTAAAACCAGCCTGGAACATGCACGCTTTATCTTTAAAAGGAAGAGGGTAAGAGGAATAGCTTTTAAAAGAAAATATTATTTTAATTGTGTCCGATTGTGTGTGAGAGCTTGCAAAGCCAATTTAAGTCTCTGAATAACACTCCTTTCTTCCAGAGAGGATTTACTCTCTGCTTCTATTAGTTATCTAGGCTAAGGGCAGATCTCCTAAATCCAGCTGAGGATGGAAATAATTCTACTTCAGGCTCCATTCCTTTTGAGACCTGGCCTTTGCAAAGGATTCTGGAAGCCCTGTCTAACTTCTCTGCTCTCAGACTTTTGACATTCAGCAAGCATCTTGTGAGAAAGAGCAGTCTCAGATGCTGGGCTCCTTCCTCCTCTAGCTCCCTGCCTCCCTGCCTCCCTGCCTCCCTGCCTCCTTGGCTACCAGCACTGGCACTCAGGTGGCCTTGCTCCCTGCTTTTCTTCTCTTACTCTCAGGACATTTTCTCTGAATCAATGGCCAGAAGCAGAAGACCTCACAGCCCTGTTCTGATCACCGATGTCACTTTACTTGTCCTTTAGCAAAGTAGCTTAGATTGATCTTTAATAGCTCAATACCCAGGATCTTCTCTTACCCATCCTGTCTATATAAACAGGTCTCTCGAAATTTAACTATTTCCACTCACACTTAGCTCATGATTGTACAACTTAAAGTCTAGTCTTGAACTGGACAGTGTAAACACAAAAATGAGTATCTTAGCATTCAGTTAAACAGAGATCCCTATCTGAGTCCAGATTCCTTACTTTCGGTGAATAAAATACCTGACAAAGCCCGTTAAAGTCAAGAATTATTCTCTCTCTTTCCCTCTCCTTCTCCCTCTCCCCCCCTCTGTGCTTTTGTCTGTTTCTGTGTCTCTGTCTCTCTCTGTCTCTGTCTCCTCTCTCTCTGTCTCTCTCTGTCTCTGTCTCTCTCTCTGTCTCTCTGTCTCTCTGTCTCTCTGCCTCTCTCTCTCTGTCTCTCTCTCTCTGTCTCTCTCTCTCTGTCTCTCTGTCTCTCTCTCTCTGTCTCCCCCCCCCCCCCACTAATGATTTGGTCAAAGACTCTTCCTCATGCCCTGAATGGAGCATCATGGTGACTGGTAGAAGCATTTCTTCACCTCATAGCTGACAGGGAGCAGAGCAAAAGGGACAGGACCACACTACCTGTGACCTACTTCTCCCAACCAGGTCCTTCTCCTGAAGTTCTTAGCATCTCCCCTCCACAACCAAGCAGCAAGGACACAGAGAACCTAGCACACAATGTGTACATTTGTAGAGAACATTTCTTACTGAAAACATAACAGAGCCCCTCACCCTGAAATGACAAAAACGAGGCCAATATGGGAGGATGTCCTATAGGAAACCGTGACACGTGCATGTCTATCCAGCAGCAAGTTCAGTGATCCTCCTGTCTCCACTTCCCACAGCACTGGGATTACTGCACTAGACCACACCCACCTTATTGTATGGGCTCTAGGTATTTGAACACAGTCCCTGAAACTTACACATCAAACACTTTAAGCCCTGAGCTATCCCCTCTATCCAGTTGTTGTTCTAAAGTGACGGCATCATGGGCGATTCTTTCTTCTGTATAATCTCAAGTGTGCCTGGTGCTATAGCATTTTATTTACAAGATAAATACCGAGCAACTGGAAATGACACAACGAGCTGACATCAATCTAACTCACAGTAAACAGCACAAGAAAATCTTTCCTTTGGACTTGGATTCCTTTGGAGTTAATTCCAGTAGCTGAATTATGAATGTCTCTATCAGCCACTGGAGTAGGGTACCATAGTTTCACAAGACTGTAGAGTTTAGCTGTTTTGATTGACAGTGAGCTCCTCCCACTTTTCTTTTAAATCACTTGCTCCCTTTCCACCCTAAAAATGAAAGTAACAATGCATGTTCACTCATTTATGAAAATTCGGGTTTTTTTTTTACCTAAAATTTTCATATTCTTCTGCTTGGCGTTTCCACGGGCATCTCTGAATGTTTGTGACGATCTGGAGGTAGTCATCCTCAGAGTACCTAGGAGTTGAATATTAACATGATTAGACAAGAAAGTCTCACTTCTAGAAGCTCCTCACTGTAGACCTGAAATCAAGCAGAAATCATTAGATATCAGACTTGCTCCTGAAGATCTTGGAAGACACAGCTTGAAAATTGGTATTACTGTTATTGTTGTTGTTGTTGTGATGATGATGATGATGACGGTTTATGAATACGTGTGCTGCACATTTCATAAGCCAAGTTTACCATTACAAACTGTGAACATGTTCTCTCTGTGTGTCTCCTCATCTCTGACTCGTCCGTCTGTCTCTCACACACACACACACATAAAAAAGCAATCTTATATTAACTTTAACTCAATACCAGATAAATATTCTCTAAATGTTTAACATGAATATATAGTTTTTTTCAGATTCTAAGTTAATAGCTTAAAATTGGAATATGTAGTTAGGACCTCCTACACATACATACATACATACAGACAGACAGACAGACAGACACACACACACACACAATCATCTGGTTTTAATTTTCTGCAATACATTAGAAAATCAGATTGGGCTATGGCACGAAAGCTGCACACAGGCCTGCAAAGCTACGGAGACCGACACAGTCTGATAGGACAGGCATAGAACAAAAAATCCCAGCTCCCTTAGCTCTCTCGCAGTCTGAAACTCCACCATTAAGTATTAATTCCTAAAGCAGGGAATGCTGTTTCACCTTGAGGGGTGTTCATTTGAAATGCAAATATCCCTCTGAACTGAGAAAAAAACACCTTGAGTTTTCTTTCCGTTTGGTTCTCAGCCATCGCTTGTCAGCCATTAAAGATCAAAGCTGTGCAACACACACACACACACACACACACACACACACACACACACCCAGAGAGAGAGAGAGAGAGAGAGAGAGAGAGAGAGAGAGAGGAGAGAGAGAGGAGAGAGAGAGAGAGAGAGAGAGAGAGAGAGAGAGAGAGAGAGAGAGAGAGGGAGGGAATATGAATGTGTTGGCCAGTGCGTGGAGAAGAGAAGGGTGAGTAGTGCACAGCCTTCCCTGGGAGAATGGGTCCATTACCCACGTGAATACAATGAAGATTCTGCCGGGTGATTTGTAAGAGGAAGCCTTTCTGACAGGTGGGGCATCGTCAGCCACAGAACTCCTGAAATTTCTTTCCCTTCGGGCTTCTCTCCCTCCAACAATGCTAGCAACAGAAAATCAGCTTGTTTCCCTCTGACTCTGCAGAGGAACCCAGATAAATCTCCCAAGAACACAGGAAGCAAAGCAAAGCAAAGAGCTTCCACCAGAAGGATTCGAAATAGATGGAAGCTCACAGTCCCCAAGCACAGCAGACTCAGATAGATCACTCCATGGGTCTTGTACTCATCTTAGTGCACTAAGTCATGAGAACGCCTGGCTGTGACCCCCAAGCTCTCTAGATATTTCCTGATTGAATCAGTGCACTGCCTGCCTCTACAGGATTGAAGATAACCAAAGACCTTAATGACTGTTAAACTAAAATTGAAAACAACCACCACCACCGCCGCCGCCGCCGCCACCACCATCACCATCACCACCACCACCACCACCACCACCACCACCACTACCGCCACCACCACCACACACCCATCCAGCAACTTACCTAAAGCATTCCCAATTCTGGATCCTTAAGGAAGAGGCACTGACTGCTATGCTACCTCTCTTGTCTAGAGAAGTCTAACTGATTACCAAGGCATGGCTTTAAATCTTGTCAGAATGTTATTGGGACAATCAGACCAATGTACAAACAAGGGCCCAGGAACCAAGATAGGCAAACTGCTTTTGTTCACTAAACTCCACCAAATAGAAAGCGTAAGGGAGAGGGAGGCCAAGCACTCACGTAATTAAGTCAATGAGAACTGCGATTGCACTTGAAGTCGATATAAAGCATAATTGGAAGACGAAAGAAACAGGAAGTTATTGTCTTATTGTCAGAGTAGATGTATCGGAGCTTAAATTTTATTGGTATGCTATTTATAAGACAAGTAAAAATGAGTTTTTACGCTGTATGGTTCAGATGAGCAAACTTGAATATTAAGCAACAGAAACTACTGAAATTTAAAAACGAATGGGGAAAGCGTGATGAAATATGAAGAAGCATGGCCTTACAGTGCAAGCCTATAATTCCAGTATGCAGGGGGCTGAGGCCCAAGCACCGATAGTTTGAGCTGACTCAGGCTTTCTTAGCAAGACGCTGTACTGTTTTAACTTATTGATAAGCAAATATGAACTTTTAAAAGAAGAGGGAAATTAGCAGCAGACAACCTCAAGTGGTTCGGTATATGTATAATTATAGTCCTCCTAAGAAAGAGGTAAAGCGTCTTTGAAGTCTGACGGGATCCATCACCAGAGCTTATGAAAACTGCAAATCGCAGACCTGAGAAGACCAAGAAGCACAAAGCGCAAGGAACACGAAGAAAACGACAATGTAAGAATGAATTCTTAGTGGCAGCAAAGAGAAAAAACCTTAAGTGTAAAGACACAAAACACACCATGTAGGAAAAAGCCACAGCCTGCAATGTGCTTCTTGTTAGAAAGAACGGGAGCTGAAAGGCAGGGGGCTAATGACATGAACTGCGGAACGGGGGTGGGAGGAGAGCTCATTCTAGAATTCTACACTCAGAAAAATGAAGGTAAAAATAATGACATTGTCAGCAGCAATGTCGGGAGAAGTGTCCAGGCAGAACATCAGTGAAGGCAAATCCGTGTGTGAGCTGACAAAGTGTAATGAGGACTGCCAGAAATAGAATAAATAAATACCCATAAACACACACAGGAACCTTTTTCTTACTCTCCTACTTTTCTTTAAAAGGCACCCGGGCTTACGAGATGGCTCAGCCAGTACAAAGCTTGCCTGGCAAGCATGAGGACCTGAGTTTGACTCCCAGAACCCAGGTAAAAAGGACAAGATGGCACACGTGCTTATAATTGTGGCAGGAAGGGCCCTGGGTCTTGCTGGCCAGACAATTCAGCCTATTAGGTGAGACATGACAGAACCCATCTCAAAAGAGGTAGACAATCCTCCTCAGGATGATATCCAACACTGATCTCTGTCCTCTGCCATATGCATACTCTCTGCACCCCCCAACCCCGGAAACCCCCAACGCACTTTTTTAAAAAATAAAAAACGGCAAAGAAAAGATTGACAGCTTAAAGATAGGAATAAATAGAGATGGTTACAGCATTTGTAAAATAATCACAATTATGAAACAAATTACGTAACACTTGAAACATTGTTTCAAACAAGAATGGAGTGGTAGAAGCTAGAGCGGAAGATGTATAAAGCAAATGAAAGTAGACTACAGTAGGAAAAGAGCTGTTTGCTCTATCGAAAGTAACAAGTGAAAACAAAGAAAGCCACAGAAATGGAGTCATAAAAATATTCGCAGCAAGAGGAGGCAGATGAAAAGAAGCAAAGAATCGGCAAATCAAAAAGCAAATAGCAAGAGGGCAGAGTAAACACAACTAAACGTAAATGACATAGATTCACCCATCAGAAGGCAGAGAACGATAGACCGAAGTCTTTAGAAACCAGCATCATCCAAACAGGGAAGTGTGTAAGAGAAACAGAATGATAACCACAGTAGAGATAATGAAAACAACGTTTGATTGACTTTAGTCAGAGTGGAGTCCGAACAGGAAAAAAATCACCATATAAAATCAATATTAACGAGCAAGGACTATTATGAAAACAGGGTAGAACAGAAATAAAACATATAAACATCTTGCTACCCTGGTCGAGAAAAAGCGACAGCAGATTCAAAGGAGGAGTGTTGGAAAATGAGAGCCCGGAGAGCAATAACGATACGATAATATATCGATAACAATTTGGCTGTCTTAAATGCAATGGATGTATCTACGAAAAGGTAAAAACCACCAAAACCCACTCAAGTAAAAGTAGTTCATGAATACTATCACTGATGTTTTAAAACTGCAATGAAAATAATTTCCGAGACGGAAACATGTACACAAATGGCTTTGTTGTTTTTATCAAATATTTTAGGACCACTAATACAAACTCCAAGAAACCTGAAGGGCTGGCTATCTCCCAACTAACTCTATACGAACAGTGCTGCCCTGATCCCAAAGTCCAAATAAAAATATAGCTTTAAAATGTACAGGTATCTTGTAAAAGCTTGCACACAAAATTGTTCAACAAAAGCCTGTTGAATTAAATCCCGTGCTACACAAGAGGAAGGGTCCATGATCCATTGGGGGTATGTATCCGGAATGCAAGGTTGGTGATGAGATTAGCAACCAGTGCATCTCAATAGATTAATGTAATAGCGAAGAGGAACCCACTCATCATTTTAACACCAGAGAATAAAAGCAGCATTCATCCATGCCTAACATTCCACCCCCACAAAAATCTCAACAGATTCTTTTGAAAAAAGGAATTTTCACAGTTCAGTGATAAAAGCTCACAGAAAGAGTCTATGGCTGAGACCATAGAGTCTTCATCCTTCATGGCCAAAGTTCCCCAGGGTGAAGAACATCGAAAGATGGCATTTCCTCAGCTGTCATCCACTTGCCCTGGAGGCTGAACAACTGCAATAAGGCAAGAGAAAGAAGCAAGGCCACCCTGACTTGAAAGGAGGAAGGAAAACTGTCTCCACCCGGAGATAACGTGATCTCCTACTGGACCTGCAGAAAAGCTGCTAAAATGGGTTACATTGGAAGTGATAACCGGAAGTAAAATGAATAGTATTTGCTTTCATTGTACAACAGCCTGAAATAATCAGAAATAGGACTAGCAATATTCCTGTGTACATGAACATTAAAAGCCATGAAATACGGGGGAATAAATTTGATCAAAATTGTACAAGGCTTATGCATAGAAAAGTACAAGATATTGTGAAGAGAAATTAAAGAAGTAAATGGAGCTGTATCCCATGTCAGCTAGTCAGAAAATTCAAGATTATCAATTTTCAACTTTATTTGGGAATTTGGTGAAATTAATTAAAGATTACATCAGTGTTTTGTTATTCCTTAAAATAAATTAGAAATAATTATAGCACTCTAGAGAGAAGAAGGGGAAGATTCCCAGGTCAGAGGGAACTCTGGATTACCTAGCGTGTTTGAGGATACTCAGCGGTACATAGTAGGATCCTGTTTCCAAAATTTAAAAAGGGTGGGTCTAAAGTTCCTATGGAAACCGAGAGACTAAGCCTAGCCAGCAGAATCAGAAAACTAATAGCACAGCTGAATGACCCTACCCAAACTCAGGATGCACTGGATTGTCTCATGATCAGGTGGTGTCTTATTTCAGTCATGACAGAAAAATCAGCTACCAAAGGAGTGGGAAATATAGAAATAAGGGTGTTGAACAAGGTAGTACATAGTGCAAATGGAGAAAAATAAATTTTTCAACAATGATCACTTCAACTGGATGGTTATTCCAACAACCATCAACTCTCATTTGCCCAAAATACAACTATTAACTCTAAATGGTTTACTAATCGAAATATAAGAGCTTTGTGAGAGAAAAATCTTTGTGGTACCTCTGTGTGTGTATACACGTGTGTGCATGCCTCTTTCTCTGCGTGTGTGTGTGTGTGTGTGTGTAGCTCATGTGTATGTGAGTGTGAGGGCTGGAGAGATGGCTCAGTGGTTAAAAGCACTGGCTCTTCTTCCAGAGGTCTTCAGTTCAGTTCCCAGCAACCACATGGTAGCTCATAACTATTTGTAAAGGGATCTGATGCCTTCTCCTGGTGTGTCTGAAGACAGCTACAGTGCACTCATACACATAAGACAAACAATTCTGAAAAAAAGATTAGTGTGTGTATGTGCTGTGTGTGTGTGTGTGTGTGATGCACGTACATGATTGTGTGCAGGTGTGCTTGTCTATGAGCGTATGTGTAGAATCCATAAATCTACTTCAGGTGTTTTCCTTAGTCACTTTCCACCTCATTTTTATTAATTAATTAATTAATTAACTAACTTATTTATTTTTGAGACTGAACCTGGAGCTTATTCTTTCTGCTGGACTGGCTTGACAGCAAGGCCCTGGGTCCTCCTGCTTCCACTCCTAGCACAGAAGTTATAAGCTTGGATTGCCTTTCCTTCCTTTTTACTGTGTGTTCTGGGATCCGGACTCACAGAGCAAGTGCTTCACCCACTGAGTCATCTCCCCTGGTACTGGGTTTTACACATAGTATGCACACTAAAGAAGAGATTTATAAATTAAATATCAAATAAAGCACGATGTTTGGAGGGCACTCCAAAGAAAAACTTTAAAGGCGTAAATTGAGGAAAACATGTACACGACACACACAGGAACCAGGGTGTACAGTGAACTCTCAGACCTCGTGACGAGACAAATAAGCCTGGAAAAAAAATGTGCAGAAGATTTGAACTGACACCGTGCCAAGGATAACAGGTGACGATAAAACAAAATGTGAAGAGGATGCTAGCTGTTAGAAAAGCCAAATTAAAATCACAGTGATATTCCACAGCACATCAACAAAATGGCTAAGACTGAAAATACGAACATATAAAGTGAGCACAGAGCAACTAGAACTCTCGTGCTTACTGTGGGAACGTAAAATGGATGATTCCTTTAGTAAGCCGTTTTGCAGTTCCTTCAAAAGTTAAGCATATACCTATCACGAAAACCCTGCTGTCATTTTCCTAGAGTGTTTTAATATTCAAGAGACATGAAAACACACCCACAACAAAGACAAAAACATAATTGACAAAATCAACTTTATTTGTACCAGACCAAAAAAAAAAAAAAAGAAAGAAAGAAAAAGAAAAAAGAAAAAGAAAATAACCCAATGTAATTCAAAAGGACTACAGAGAATTGTTTTATCTACATCTTAATGGAGAATGTCGCTTTTGTTTAGCAGTACAAAGGAATGAACTATTGTTTTGATGGCAATATAGACAGACCTCAGAAAATGGTTATAACCAAGAAAAAAAGACAGACACAAAAAGAGTTCATGGCCCAAATTGCATTGGAAGCATACAAACTTTACCAAATTGACAAAGTAATCCAGCAGTCACCTGGGGATAGGATTGGCATGCAGAAGTGGAGAAACCATGGAAGAGATGGATGGACTACAAAAGTGACCAAGAAAACAGCGGGTTATTGACACGTTCAAAACCTTCAATATAGTCATGATGGATGTGGATGTGAAGATCCTTAAAAATGTACACGTAGGTTGGAGCATACATGACATTCTTACTCCTTTAAAAGCCTTTATGGTGCTCATAATTGCCCTACAGTTATATTCTGCGGTACCTGGAGAGATGGCTCAGTGGGTAAAGGCACTTGTTTTACAAGCCTGGTGACCTGAGTTTGTTCCCCAGAATACATGAAAGGTGGAAGGAGAGAAACGATTCCATGAAGTTCTCCTCTGATTCCACATGCATGCCATGATTTGTGTGTCCATACATGTCCACAAATACCATATGCTCAATAATGTTAAATAAAAATGTTAAGAACTGTTTTTTTTTCCTAGGACAATAGATAGAAATAAACAGGGCTCTACCAGACCTTGTTCTGGATCAAATATCTACAATTCAGAATTTTATCATGAATTTGGAATATATTTTAAAATGATAAGGTTTTAGAGTTCCCTGGACAGCTAGTGCTGGCTCTCATGAATTTTTGGAGGACCTTGACCAATGTTTCTTAACGGCCCTTCTCACATCCCTATTTTATTTTATTTTTTTAAAATGCGTAATCAAACACTTGTTTCCTGAGGCGATGAGAGCATCAGTATGTCTTAGGGACACAAACGTAAAATGCCACAAAGCCCTCAGCTACTCTGTAGAAGCTCAAAGCAACATTTCCTTGTCTAATACTTCATGGCTTCTACTGAATAACGTCCCAGTACTGACTTTCACTGACTTGTCTGATCCATAAGTCTCTTGTGTGTTGACTGAATTTAGCTTCCTTTTGGAACTTCAAACAACTACTATAGGATTTGCTCATCTCTTCACACAGAAAACGGAGGCGTCATTTCTGCTCCCCTGTGGTAGGGATCTAACTTCTAGCCATGGGAGAAAACACTGAATGCTTTTTCAATATGACAAAATACCTAGCCAGAACCACTTACAGGAGAAAGTGTTTATTTTTGCTAATGGTTTCAGAGAGAACTAGTCCATTATGCCACAGAGGACAGCAAAGCATTCATGACAGCAGAAATGTGTGGTAGAGCAGCTTGTACAGATCTCAACAAACCCAGAAGCAAGAAGACATAGTAAGGAACCCAAACTATACCTTCTCCCAATGCCCCCATAGATGTACCCACTTCTGCTAACCAGAGACCCTGTCCTGAAGGGTCCAAAACTTCCCACAAGCAGTGATACCACCCAGGGACCAAACATGCAAGCCTATGGGGGACAATCCCCATTCAGCCCATGACATCTTTACCAGCTGCTCTGGCATTTGGACTTGCTGGTAAATGATCTTTCTTGAGGCTCATTGTTGGTGTAGGGTGAACATGGGCAGCCTTTTTCCCCAGGCTCATGGTCTCTCACTAACTGGAGGTAGTACATATGGGCTTATTTAACCTTTAGGACTGAACAGGCTATTAAACAACCGGCAGCTTGTGATTTTGTGTCCACTAAGATGTGGTGTAAACTCTCTTGAGTTAATTACAGTTTTTACTTGGTTTTATTAAAAAGGCGATCTGAGAACCGTTTTAAATCACTCCTGCCTCCCTATCGGGGTACCGTTTATTACTAAAATAAAGGTATGACAGAAACCTATGGGTCCCTGGGGTAGAGTTTGAGATTTCAAATGTCCAGGCCATGCCCAGTGTCACGCCATTCCTGCTACCTGAGGATCCAGATGTGGAACCTCTGCGGCACCATGTCTGCCTGCGTGCCATTGTGCCATGATGACCTCCAAACTGCAAGCTCGTCCCAACTAAATGTCTTCCCTTACAATAGTTGCCGTGGTCTTGGCGTCTCTTCACAACAGTAAAAACCCAACCTAGACAGTGTTGAAAACGTTTTGTTCTTTGTGAATGCATACCTCTTGCTAAATTGGGGCTGGCTCCAAGTCAGCTTACTCGTGAAAGATGCCAATCACAGCGTATCTCATTTTGCTGAGGAAGAAGCTCCGTGAAACTGTCCGTGACTTTAGAGTGGGTTTTCAGTTTTGGAAAAAGTAGAAATCCTCGCTCAAGTCTTGAGAAGCAGCTCTATGGCTTGGATTTTTACAGAAAACACAGCTCCGACGTCTGTGCAGGCAAACAGCTTGCTCAATATTACATTGTAAGTGGGTGAGCTGAGAATTAAGCTCGTGTCTTTGGACTTACATTTCAGCTCTCTTTCTAATATATCATGCCGCATCTCATCTACTTTACAATGAAACTGAAAATTAATCTCATCAGAAACATTTTCTGGTCCCGAGACACACAATAAATCACACTAAATAATGCAGCAAGTTATTTCAATAGAATAAATACTACCTACTTAGGCCATCATTAATAATACTCAAAATGAGACACGTTATAAATAACAGTAAATGATATAAATAAATATCATATTAAATGTCTCAGTATTTTTTTCAAGAAACGTCTTTTTGAAGATGAATACCCACATGCTGTGACTAGTTTTATGTCAATTAAGATAAAATTGGGCCTTTAAAATTAATTTGTTGGTAATTAATTGAAGCATTAAATATTTATTGGGCACTTATTAGGTGCCTTGAAGTTATCCTGAGGCTATTCATTTATTAGTCCTGTTCACTCATCTGTGACTCTCATCTAATTTCTTAGAGTGTCTCTTCACGTGTCAGGCCAGCCTACCCTGGCCACTGAAATGGGTAGGGACAACTCAGCACTCTCATGTCAGCTTCCGTGGGACGCTCTATGGCTCAAAATCATTCGCAAGCATTACCCGGAGCTCAGTTCTGCATGGAATAAGACCTGTGGGGCTAGAAACATGACTGGTATGTAAAGTGTTTGGTACCCAAACGTGAGGGCCTATGTTTGATCTCCAGAGCCCAGCCTCCAGGAGTTGTATAAATGGTAGAATAACAGAGACCACCCCTGAATGCCTGGGAAACAAAGATTCCAGAAGAGGAATCCAAGCCTATCCTCGGTGGTATTTCTCAGTATTACTTAGGAATAACTGAAGTCTGCTTCAGTGGAAAAAATTTTTTGATACAATGTAAAAATAGCTCAGAGCCTCACAGAAGGAAACAAAGTGTAATCTTCAGTATCTGGAAAGAGTTCCTTCTGCACAGATATCTGCAACGTGCAAATACATCACCAGGATAAGAAGAAGAAACAAAGTATGAGCAGCCAATCTAAGATTTTCATATTTGCTCTTGAAACCAGGACTACTATCAGATTTTGGAAGACAGAAAAAATGATGCCCTACTTTTCAAACTTGAAGAAAGGAATTTACAGATATATGAGTGGATATCAGGAGCCGAAACCAGCTGCTAGGGATCTCACCATGTCAAACGGTAGAAACATCTTATCTATTGCAAACAGTCAGAGAGAACCAATCAAATACAGTGTTTCCTGTCCTTTGAGCACCATTGTGTAGGAAATGTGAGCTACAAGAGTCAAGGGGCCAGAGCGGTTGCGGTATTCAGTTAAGACCTTTCATCCATGTGTGAACCCTTTGTCTTTCACATTCATCTGAGTCACCCCAGCAGAGGTGACCCTACCCTCCTGTGCCTGTCCCATCATCTATCTCAACATATATCTATACACCCACAGAACTTACCATTTTATTTTCAAATATTTGTTGGATAAATATTTGCTGGGCACTTGCTGTGGATTAGTCACTGTTCTGTGCATCAATAATACAAGAAACGAAACATAAAAAAAAATTCCGGGGCTGGGGATTTAGCTCAGTGGTAGAGCGCTTACCTAGGAAGCGCAAGGCCCTGGGTTCGATCCCCAGCTCTGAAAAAAAGAACCAAAAAAAAAAAAATTCCATGCTCTCTTAATGTTTGTATTGTAATAGGAGATGGCTACAGTAAATCCTGCTAACACAGGGATTAGTATCATGGGAAGTTTTTGTATACACTAAGTGGTTTGAAGAAAAAAACAAACAAACAAGAAAGACGATAGTCAAAAAAAAAAAAAAGTACAACTGTTGCAGAGTGACCAGGAAAGCTCTTGAAGAGGTAAGGGTTGAAGGGAGATTTAAAGGAAATGGTCAGGCTTTGTGTATACTATGGGATGTGACTATGAGGAGGACATTCTAGGCAAAGAGAAGAAGGAAAAGTGAACAAGTACAGCCAAGATAGTCAAGGTGACATTTACCAAAAATGTCAGTAGATGAGGTCAGAAAGAAGAACTTGTGTCATGTGCCTCACTGAATGTCTGTCACTCAGACTACCAATCTGCCATCACACAGCACAGACTTGTTGGAAGTTCAGAACCTCAGCCCTTACCCCAGGTCTACAACCAGCAGCTGTGCTAAAACAAAATCCCCAGGTGAATGTAGGCATAGTAAGACTTTAATGCTAACCGCTTTACTGCGGTATAACTTGCAGATGTGATTCAGCCATTCAAGTGTATCAGTTGAGGTTTTATTATATTCACATAATATATTAAAAATGTTATAAGTTTACAGTGCTTGTATCAACCTCCAAGAGAAACCCTTGCTCCTTTGCCTGTCATTTCTTCCTTTCTATAAATTGGATTATTGCCTTCATTTCCATTCGTGTCAAATATGGTTTGTTTCTGTATTGATTTCCTCTTGGGTGCATTGGGCATTAAGAAAAGTGTTGTTTAACTTTCACATATTTGTGAATTTCTAAAAATCATCTTTTTCTGCTATTGATTTTAAATCTCATTATACTAGGATTAGCTGGTACACTCAATATTGTTTCTGTTTGAAATCTGTTGGTCTTTTTTAGTGACCCAGCACTGTTCCCGGTGATTTTGAGGAGGTACATCTGGTTGTGGTTGGGGATTCACAGGTATCTACTCAACCTGGTTGGTTTATGGTGTTCTTTGAGCATGCCTTTCCCTTTGACTTACCCATGCACCGGTGAAAGTAAGGCATCAGAGTCTTTCTATCGGCAAGAGAGAGAGGCGCAGTTCTGAGGCAGTGTCCTAGAATTTACTATCCAACACAGGCTGGCTTCAAACTCCCAGAAACTCACCACCACCTCAGCCTCGAAGGTGTTAATATTACAGACATCAGTCACAATGTCCAGCTCCACTTACTCTGGTTGAATTACCTTCTGCCACGTGCCTTTAATGCTAAGCATTAACATACACCCTCACCGTGCTAGGCAAGTCCCATACTCAGAGCTACGCAGCCAACATTCTGCTTTATATACTTTAATGCTCTGCGATTAGATGCATATTTGTAATTATCATATAATCATGAGAGAGTGGTCTTTCGGCCACTATGAAATCCTTGTCTCCATTCATTAGTTTATATTGTTTGAAAAGACTGTTTTGCAGTGAGTGTGGTTCTGAACACAACAGTCAGATAGCGTGGGCAGGGAGATTACTGGTTTGTGCCTATCTGGAGCTACATTAGGAGATCTGGTCTCCAAACGAGGTGAAGTTCGATGACATTAAAACTGTTAGGATGACATCATCTGTTGCTTTGTCTGTTTCATGTGTATCTCTCATAGACAACAGAAAGTCGTATGGTGTCCTTTAATCCCAGTTTGACTATCTCTGCTCCATTCAAATGGAGTGGCATTATGTGGTTATATTTGAGGCTGCTATTTATATGTTTGCTGTGTGTGTTTTATGACTTTTTTTAAATATTAGATTTGTTAAGAATCCCTAAGGGTGGAAAAAGTAAACGACAGAATAATTAAAGGAGGGAGGAAGATTTGGACCATAGTGGGCGTGGTGATAAGAAGCCTTTGGTTTCTGGATGTGATGTGGTGGTGGCCACGAAGTCTGAACGGCAAGTCAAATAAGAAGAGAAGGGCTGAGAATGATTCTAAGGTGATAAATCTGAGGCAGTGCCAGGACAGAGGAGCTAGAAATAAGATTGAGGGCAAAGGTGACTGGAGAGTAGCGGAAGTTCAGATCAGTGGAGAACGTGGCTGGGTTTGTTCTGCTTTTGTTTATGGTTTTGTCTTGTTCTGTTTTGGTTCTGGTTGGTTGGTTGGCTGGCTGGTCTTGGTGATTTTGATGATGGTAGTTTTTGATTGTTTATTTGTTTGATTTGGTTTGTTTTTGAGATAGGGTCTCACTATACATCCCCGGCTTGCCTAAATTTCTTCCTATAGACCACGCTGGACTGGAAGTCATAGATTTGCCTGTCTCTGCTTCCTGCATGCTGGGTTAAAAGAAGTGATCTACCACACCCATCGCAGGACCCACTGAGCGTCCAAAGTGAAGGCAAATGAAGAGAAATCTGCACCAATGTGCTGCAAATATGTTTAACAAGTGAACTATCTTAATGTACTGTGAACTGTGGTTAAGTGGTAGATTACCAGTCTAAGACTCTGGATTCGATACTGAGCACCGCAATCAAAAACGAAGTCTGTACAGACACGCTCCTTATTCGAGAGCTCTTAACCACATTCATTATGAGAAAGCCCCCAAGTGAACAGAAGGCATACTAACAGGATACAGACTGAAAACATCTCTCCACGCGCCTGCAATAAAACCAGAAACATGATCTTGGCTACATGTCTCTGACATGAAAATGTAATAGACGATTCAAACATAATTCCAAATATTAATTCTGAACCATTGTGATAATTGACAAACCCCCATGTTCTAACCAAGAGAAGGCACTTGATTACCCAAGTAGCAATAAAAGCAACTCCATGCAACAAAACTGTAACAATGTAGCTAATACTGTACCAAGGTAGTTAATACCATAGCAATGTAGTTGCATTATAGAAACATGAGCGAAAGAAGTATGAAAGAGGAAATGGATGAATAAAGCATGTTGAGATCCATCACTTCTGAGTGTCTTTGCATTATGAAATGAAATGCCTTTCTCTGTTAACGTTCGTGAGTTATGAGCCTGCTGGCTATGAGTGGCCCCGTAGACATGTTAAGAAAAAAAAACCTACACAAACCAATCCTTGCTAAGCCACAGTAACTAGCTGATGGTCTGCTAGCCAAAGAAGCACTTGGAGCTCACTGGTCACATTCGTGGGTTTGCAATAATAAAATCTACTCTGGAGAATGACTGCAAGCATTAAAATAGCTAGTCGGTAATGGAGCCCCAGAATAGGAAGCTGTGGTAATCATTGCTGTTGACCATAGTCATAATAACTTTTGTCCTTATGATGAAAATATAATGATACATCGTTATGAGTTGAGACATTAACTGGTTGTTTATGAATATGTGGTCAATCAATACAAAGCTTAGTCATTTAAAATAATAAAGCCAAGTGGTGGTGGCGCATGCCTTTAGTCCCAGCACTGGGGAAGCAGTAGTAGGTAGATCTCTGTGAGTTCAAGGCTAGCCTGATCTACAGAGCTAGAACTAGTTCTAGGATAACTAAGGCAACACAAAGGAACCCTATCTTGAAAAAAAGATGAATAAATAAATGATATAATAAGCATCTATGATTGCCCAGATGAGAGATTTGTGAGCAGCTTAGCTGAGTGGCCATGCATTGCCTTTCATTAGGTTTTTGTTCGAACTGAAGGATCCATTGCCACACATCTCTCTCACATGGCTGATAAGATGATGTTATTCCTTGGTAGTAGGTGGCAGGTCCTTGCATGAGGACCCTTATCCCAAGTCTTCATGGCATGGCAGCCAACTTCTATCTCACCAGACAATCAACAGGGCAGCAAGGCAGAGGCCACAGCCTAGAAAGTCACCCATCCGGTCTTGCGCTAACTAACTGGTTCCATGGTTGGCAGGTACTGAGAACTGGGCAGGTGTCACTAAGATGACATTTGTGACTATCTTAGAGGTCTGTCTATCAAAAGTAGTACATAAGTGATACAGTGGAAGATTTTGAAAAATAAAGTTAGTTTTGTTTCTTTTGTAGCTATTTTAGTTCTAATTATTTCTCAGTGACTTTACGTGTAATTATTTCTATTGTTCTAGTCTTTCCACTAAAGGCTTTTATCAAGTGACAGATGTGAATACACAATCAACCTTAACTATAAAGTCAGTTATTCCATTTTCTTTTGAAACAAATATTTAAAACAAGACAGTTTGCATTGTGGAAGTGACAGGAAACAACTGTGACTGACGATTGATTAAGGGACTTGATGTTACGGTGGTTATCTTTCAACATCAGAACCCCCCCCCACACACACACACAGAGGCCTGGAGGATATGAATCTTATTTTTACCCTTCCTGACTAGGTCAGCTGATAAGTCACAATCCCATTTTTTTCTGTTCTTTTTAACCTTAGAAAATCAGATTTCATCAAACAATAAACAAATGTACTACAACCAAACACTGCATATGAATTAGAAGAGCTTAAGAAATGGTTGCCTCAAGCTCTTGAGTTGTGGTTGTTTGTGTTCTTGTCCTCATGAAGATGCAGTGTGTCACCAAACACCCTGTGAATAGAGTTGGAGAACTGTGCTTTGCTGAAAGTGCAGAAAAATGTCACAGAAGTCAATACCAGCCCACATGCCTCCCAACATAAATGCTGCTGTCAGTAGAAGCATCCCTTGCTTTGGCTTCTGGGAGATTTGTGAAGTATGGATCCTGTTTTGAGAGCATCTGTGCATGTGTGCAGGTACCTAAAGAGAAGCCAAAAGAGGGCATTAGATCTTTTGGAACTGGAGTGACAAGCCACTGTAAGCTGCCCAGCATGGGTACTGGGAACCAAATTTGGGTCCTCTGAAGGAGCAGCAAGCACTCTTAACCAGTCAGCTGTCTCTCCAGCCTCTTAAGATACGTGTTTATATTCTGGTCATTGATAAGCTTCTTGGTCTTCACTTTCTGTTTTCTGACTCCGTTCTCTTCACCAATGACCAGAAGACATGTTAGAACTTGGGATCCTTGACTGCTGACCAGAAAGGACCAGCGTGAAAGGTAGAAGAACAGAGAGCCAAAAGTGTGCATGTCACCTTCAGAAGCAACTTTAAAGTTGAAAGGACACATGTCGTTTATAATTCTAGCCCCAAAACTCTTGCAAATGGCTAAAACCCTTTCTTCCTACAAGGCAACTTGAGGTTTAGAAATCCTTGCTCTGTTAGCAGGCTGTCAAGTGAAATGCTCACACTCTGGCTGATCTGCTGTAATTTACACCATCTCTTCTCACACAGTAATTCAGGTCATGCTGTTCTCTCCAGGGTAATAAAGAATGACAACGTTTTAGGGGCAGTCTTCAATCCACTTCACATGTCACCTGCAATGCAGGGCCTACTTAAGGAGCACCTTTATGCTGCCCCACGAAGAATATATCTTTCAGGAAATTCTGTTGTAATTGAAAACAAAACGGCGTGCGACGGTAACGTATCTATACTAAGTAGTCTGTGGAACGGTCACAGACCAAAAGTGCCAGACAGAGGTTCCCAAGCAGTTCTGAGCATTGTACCTGACCCAGGAAAACTGTCTGAATACAAAGTGGGCCTTTCACGCTTTAATGATTTTGCAGAAAGTTACAGGGGAAGGGCTTACACTTACTTCTGAAGAAGAAGACCTCTGATCCTCTTAGTAGAGACACTATATAAAAGACTCAAGGATTCTAAGATGTACAAGATCACTGTTACACTTTTTCTTTGCCTTAAAATCTTATTTTATTTTATTACTTTATGCATGTGGGTATTTTCCCTGCATGTATGTCTGTGTTCCTCATATGTGCTTGTGGAGGGCGGATGAGGGTATTGGATCGAACCCTCTAGGACTGAGTTACAAATAGTTGTGAGTTACCATGTGTTTGCTTGGGATTGAACCAGGACTTGCTGGAAGAGCAGACAGTGTTCTTAAGCACTTATCCATCTCTCCAGCTTGGTATGTGTGTGTGTGTGTGTGTGTGTGTGTGTGTGTGTGTGTGTGTGTGTGTGTGTTGTTGTTGTTGTTGTTGTTACTGTTTTGGCTTTGTTTTATTTGTCTTTTGAGACAAGGCCTCTAAGCCAGGCCTCAAACTTCATGTGGAGCTGAGAAGAACCTTGAACTTTTCGTTCTCACAATTCTGCCTCCAAGGGCTGGGATTACCATTACCACTTACAATTTTATGTGCTATGAGGATGAAACCTAGAGCTTCTCGGGCATGCTAGACAAGCACTCTATCAACCAGCTACATTCTCCACCTAAGCTGTTACATAAAAGAACTATATCTTTTCATTTGAAGAGACGATTTAAGGAGCCTGTGCTGACTAGTTTTATGTCGGCTAGTCATCTGAGAGAAGGGAACCTCAGTTAAGAAAATGTCTCCATATTATCGGGCTTCAGGCAAGACTATAGGACATTTTCTTAATGAGTGATTGGCAGGAGAGGGTCCAGCCCATTGTAGGCAGTGTCATCCCTTGATGTGTTGTCCTGGGTTCTATAAGAAAGCAGACTGAGTAAGCCATGTTGAGCAAGCCAGTAAGCGGCATCCCTCCATGGCCTCTGCATCAGCTCCTGCCTCCGGGTTCCTTTCCTGTTTGAGTTCTTGTCCTGACTTCCTTCAAAGATAAACAGTGATATGGAAGTGTAAACCAAATAAACCCCTTTGTCTCCAACTTGCTTGTGGTCATCGTGTGTCATTGCTGCAATAGAAACCCAACTAAGACAAGGCCCACAATTAATAGAACAATCGGAATGGTAGAGCTATTAAATACATCTGGAGTAGGGATGCCTGGGTGACCTCAACTGACAGTATTCTCTTTCCACAGCCTCAAATTTTTGGCTGAAAAGAGCTGCCCAGAAAGACCCTGTATCCCAAACACCAAGGCCACATCAACAGCAGTCACAGTCTACTGACTCAAAGCAGTCAGCAGGGTGTGAGTATGGTTGGAATCATCTGTAAACTGTGTAGAGTACGGGATTTCAGTTTGTCTTCCCAGGGCACTGACTGTTAGAGGTGACCATCAGAACCACTGAGTCAGAATTCAGCAGGGAATGCACCCGAGGAAGTTACGTCATCAGGGAGGTTCACTGAGCAGTGTGTGGACAGGAATTTTGCACTCAGACGTTGATTTTTGGGAGACTTCACTAGGGCAGTTCATCATTCTGACCAAAGAGTAGAGACTAAATATCATAACTCTAATTTGGGAATGAAGTCCTGAACTCCTAAAGAGATTGTTCAGAAATTGTTAGCATCTGAGTGTTAACTGTCCCTCAAGTCATGTGTGAAAGGCTTGCTCCCATTTGCCCCTGTTGAGAGATGGTGGGAACTCTGAGGTAAAGCTTGGTAAGAAGCTTTCAGTTATTGGAGGTGAGCCTTTGAAGAGGATTGTGGGATTTCTCTTGGGTTTGCATTCTAGCCACGTGGTGAGCATACCACAGCATGCTTCCTTCGCACCAGAGGCCTAAGAGCTTCATATCCATCTGATCACATACAAAAGTATCGAGGATTCTAGCCCCAGAAAATACCTTTCTCTTCATAAGCTGATTTGTCTTTGTTGCCGATTACAGCAAATAAAACCTGACTAATCACAAAAGAGTCAGAGAAACCAAGAGGAGGTACAAGGAAGGCTCCCCCTCACCAGCACCTTTGAAGCAACTGCTCTGAGGTAAGTGACTTCATTTGTCTGAAGTAGTGGTCAACTTGGATATCCATACAAATGTTTTTCTAAACATACAAGCAAAAACTGTAAATAGTAAGTTTGCCATAATGAGAAATGGGCAAAAAAAATGATAAGATTGCACTTTTAATACAGTTTAAGAACAGCAGAGTAACAACCTAGTGAAGAGGCTTACACTGAAGAAGCCTGGGGAGCCAGTCAGGGGCAAAGGGTCAGTTAGAAAAGCAACCCCAGAAAACCACAAGCCCAAAAATGACAGAAGGAGTCACATAAAAAAAATTGGCATCAGAAGAGCTAAAACTTAGGAATTGATGATAATTTTTAATACTTACAGATTATATGGAACAGAAAGTATTTTTGCAGACTTAAGAAATAAATGATTTCACTTCCTTATTCCCTAAATGTTCATGGAATTTCCATAAATGTTTATGGAATTAGGAGTGCCTAATTCATGGAAAGCACCAGAGACAGAACTAAGACAAAGACACTTCTCACCTTGGAGATCAAGGTTTTAAACAGAGAATAAAGAATCTTGGAGGTGGGGGATGAAGGTAAAGTGTCTACTGTGTAAGCATGAGGGCCACAGTGTGACTGGTCCCAAAAATGTGCCTAAAAGGCAAGAGAGGCATTGTATGTCTGAACCCAGTTGCAAGGAGAGGAGGAGACAGATAGCCTTGAAGCACTGCGACCAAACAAATTGGCTAGCAATGTCAATGAGCTTCAGGCTCAGTGAAAAGACCTTGTTGAGGACTGAAAATGGAGAGGGATTTACAAGACATTCAACATCAACCTCTGGCCTCCATGGACAAACACACCCATGCATGCACATGTAGACACAACCTCATTACTGAGCATATGCAAGACAGACAGACAGACACACACACGCATAGAGGGAGACAGACAGACAGACAGACAGACAGAGAGACAGACAGGGAAACAGAGAAAAAAAGAGAGACAGAGGCAGATAGATACACACACACATGCACACACACAGGAGAGAGAGACAAAGAGAGAGAAAGAAAATTGCCACACATAAGACTCATTCTACTGATTGGCCTAATTCTACTGCTTAATTGTTCTTTTATTCAAAAATGTAGTCAACACTAGGCAGAAATAAAAAAGAGTGCTATTTCCCTCCCACTGTAACTCTGTCTCCTAAATCCTATTTTAGCAACCTGAAAGGGACAAATCACCCGATGAAAGAGAAAATTCTAAGTCTTTAACAGACCATGACAAAAATAGGGCTAAATAATTATTTCTAAGAAAATGAAATTGCTTTTTTCTTTTTTTATCACCATACACTGAATGGCTTTCCCAATTGTCCCCTGCAAGTTTCCTAATTGTTCCCTGGTTGTAGAACTCACAATTCTTGACAATAGACAATACAACTGAAAAAATTAGTCTCCCGTGTGCCAGAATAACACTTTTCCTAGCAGTGGGCCATTTGTGCCTGCTCTCTCTAGACCTTCCCTGCACAGAATACTAGTACAGGCTAATTATATGAGCTAATCAAAAATTGTTTGTGTAATGGGAAGGCAAGCCCTAGAAGAACAGGGGAAGAAAGGTCTCACCATCAAACCCCAAACAACAGGACAAGGCTGAGAAAATGCCTAGGAGAGCATGTGCTTGGACATTCTCATTAGTGTACTGCAGTTAACTGTCTGTCCCTGCACACCAAGCATTGTCAGCTGTCCCACCTCAGGTCAGAACATTAGAGAATTTCGCCATGCTGACTGCCATGCTGACTCAGTACCTTGCCAGGATGTGCGGAAACTGACCGTCCTTCTGTTGAAGACTTTAAGGAGGAAACATGGACAACATCAGCAAGAAGGTCAGCCAGAGGCAAGGCCACATGCTGGCATGTGTTTGGCGGAAGGAATTGACAGATTTCTGCAGGGCATGCTAAGCGAAGAGTATCGTTTTCCACGGTCAACTGTCATGTTTCTTGATGTCACGTGTCTCATGTGTGAAGGGAGCTACAAGAGGTTTAGAATGGAGTGCCTCTCTGGAAAAGCTAAAGCAAAGCCCTGTAACAGCCACAGACAGGATCGAAACGGATGAGAAATGGCACCAACAATGCAGGAGCCATTTTGAGTCCAGTGAGTGGACTGTGCAGGTGAGAAGTGTTGGCACATCTGTCCAATCCATCTACAGGACTGTTCTCAAGAGTGAGGGCAGATTATAGGGACCACTAACAAAAGAGAGAACGAGAGAAAGAAGGCAATGGAGAGGGAAGGACGGAGGGAGGAAAAGGTAGATAGATAGATAGATAGATAGATAGATAGATAGATAGATAGATAGATGACAGACAGACAGACAGATAATCATAAACTCATATTCATCTTTTTTGCGAAGGATGTGTTTCAGTTAACCTGGAAACCCAGAATGGTTGTGTGGAGGACATTTCTTTTTCTCCCTCACTCTTTTTGATCCCTTACGCAGGTTCCCTCGTGCTCAAATCCAACAAGTAAATAGTAAAAGACTCTAGAGTGTGCAGAGGAAGTCTGGGTAGGCTCACCATTCTGAACAAAGGCAGTCAAAAACTGGGGAGCTATAAAGGACTAGAAGCAGGAATAGAGCATTGGGTGTGGCCATGGGGGCCACGTGGTACAGGAGGTTTCTCCGGCAAACCTAGCACTAGTCGTCTGGATCTGAAGAAAAATAAGATCCATCCCTACTAGTCCATCTGTTGGGCAGAATTAGGCTGTCCAACTGGATTTACTCAAACCAGAGCTCACATTACATTCTTATGCTTCCCAGTGATTTCAAGGGTCCGGGTAGTCAGGAGGCTCAGACAAAACAGAGAGAGGCATGGGATATCGAGAGCTGCCATGTTGATCCTGCCTTCCCAAGATGGACTGAGTCTGAAACAGTCCATGATATTTCTACGTGAGCTGCATGAGAGTCTTCACATAGCTGGCTCCATTGTGAAACACCTCCCAGTTGCATTAAGTGCCCAGCCTGCAGAACATTCTCCAAGGGTACCTGCCTCCTGCATGCCAGGGAGCACTTAGCTGTCTTAGTCAGGAAGCGCAGCCTGCTAGGGAGCTCAAAGCATCTAACTAAAGCCCTAAACCGACTTGTCCCAAGCTACAGTTGCAAAACAGGCTGGACCAGTCCACCTACACCTTGGTTTCTCCTCTCAGGTCAACCTCCCACACACCCTGAAAGAGAAAGTTCATTACCTGCTTAATCCCTTCCTCTGTCAGCCCCATTTTCACAGTTGAAACTTGAGAAGGGGGTATTAGCATAAAGCACTGAAGTAAAGCACAGAGAAGGAAGAAGGACCCTGGGTCAGTCTCTCTTGAACAGAGGAAATGAGCTCTGTCTCTTGCCTATTGCCAGTTTCTCCTATTCTCAGCCAAGCCTGCAGCAAATGCAATTTAGAACACTTCCTTTCAGAAGATTCTCTCACACTCCCCCAACTCCCCACACACACCCTTTTTCTTTTTGGCAGTCCTGGGATTGAACCTCAGGCCCTGTGTGTGTTAAATAAGTCCCCACAACTTGAGATACATGCCCAACCCCCTTCAGGGAGCTAACAAACACAGCACAGCTCCACGCTTCACAGGTAGAGCCTCGATCCCGTTTTAATAGGTTTCTCCAGCTACAATCCAAGCAGTGCACCAGATATCAAAACTTCGGGCCACCGAACACCTCTTCCATACATAGAGTGTAGACATGTTGGCTTGCCCTCTCCCTAGTTTGAAGAAGAGGAGGTAGGAGATCATTGGAAACTATGAGATTGTTAACTCCTGTCAGTGAGTGATAGGTGAGCCATAGCTGGGGCCAGAGGTAAGCCATTAACCTGAAGTCCAAAGCAAAATTTTGTGGACAGAGCATTTTCCTAGGATAATTCCTCAAACACACATCAGATCTTCAGGAGGGTGTGCAGGCTTTAAATTTTAGCCAGGACACATAGAGGCACATAATAAATGTGGCTCTAGGACAGAGAGTCTGAGTTCTTTAGCCCAGTATGGCCTTGCTCTGCACTGTATCCGTGCTCCGTCTTCCACAACTGGGGGGACATTCTCAGAGCCAAATCAAGCCTGAAGAGAGCCCAGCCTTATTTTCCAAACCATTTCAGATATGCTTTGCGATGCTTTGAATACAAAACACTTATTTAAAACTAAATGTGGAGAGGGAAACTTACCGTCTCGTTTTGTTAGCTAAAGAGTCCAAGCTATATTTCAGGCCTTTGCATTTCTCTGCAGTCTCGGGTGTCTTCTCGTCCAGATATGTGCTGTTTCAGGAAAGAGATTGGAAAAGAATTGATTTAATATCAAACCGTGTAAGATGTTATTAATAAAAATCAGATTTAATTGATAAGGGTGTATCGAAATGAAGCCTGGCTTTTAGTCCATTATTGAATTTCTCCCTGGGAAAGGAAATTGATATTGTTACGTCTGATGGATCTAAATTTTCAAAATTACACTGTAAAGTGAAACTGAATTACACTGTAAAGTGAATCCACACTGAAGGTGTTGTATTTCCATTTTTTCTTTTTTGTATTTTCAGGTTAGTATTTATAATAAATAAGTGGTTTTAAGCATTCTATGTAAATAGCTTTTTTTAAAGAGCTGTCTTGGGTAAGAAGTCTAGAGATACAGGAAATTAATATTTTCTCCATAAAGGGCATAGGTGGATCTGGCCAATGATTGCTGCAACCATTCTGCTATACCAGCCTCACTATTTGCTTTTATGAACTCAGAAAATCCAAGGTGGAACAGAGGCAAACCAAAAATCAGCATCAGGACAAAGGACTCATGTATATAATGACCTCCATGAATTCATTCATGTGGTTCAACTGAATCTCTGAAATACCAAATTTCATGTACACAGGCATGTTAAGTAACTGACCCGTGGACACCGGGAAGGTCATCTACACACTGTAAACACACTGTGTCCGGATCCACTAGGAGAGAGACAAGAAAACACATCCGAGATCTTTTCTGGAGTCGAGACAGACAGGACTTCTTGATACACTGAGCCTGAGAGGTAACAGAGAAGGCATGAGGGTAAAGAGATAAGCAAGATAGACTCATGGCTAACTCAACAATACTTCATAGAGGAACATGCTTCCTGAACATACTGGCTGTGGGTTACCCACGGGCTCACAAAATCTCACTGAGGGCCAGCACCGTGGCTCCAAGCCCCGTGACCTGATTTCATGCGGGTGAAAAGAACAGATTCCTACAAGTTGTCTGACCTTCACAGCATGTAAGCATGACACATCATCATCACACACACACACACACACACACACACACACACACACAAATGATGATGATGATGATGATGATGATGATACACTTGATAAAACAAACACTCTATGAGTCCCGATATAATTTCCTTCCCCACTTCTTCCTTTCCACCTCTCCTTTCTCGAGCAACATTTCCTTCAATATTCAAATGTCATTATCATACTTCCAAGCATTTGTTTATTTCTAATTTGTTTTGTGTTTTATTCAGGCAACGCCGTTAATGAAGTGAATTACCCAGCCAGTAGTGCTTTGAATTATGATGGCTCCGTAATGCTCAAATGTGGGCTGGTGACAACCAGGCTCCAATAGAACTGTCGCATACACCTTCCCTTAAACTGGAGAACATCTTTCTTAATAAAAACAAAACGGCTTTGCCCAGCTATAAACCAGGCAGGCTGTGTGCAAATCAGAGGAGAGTATCTCATGCAGAGTGGAGATGACAGGGTAGAGACTGAAGAGACAAAGGGGGGATCTTTGGAATCAGTGAGGCTGACCTTGCCTTTGGGCTTCACTCTGGCCTTAACCTTTGGCAGGAGAGATTCTCTTTCTTAATTCCTTCCAATAAAGCAGCTGTCAGGATTAAATGGGGGTTTGTATGACAGGACCTGACACAGAGAAGCCAATAAATATCTGTGGAGTTCTTGCTGTAGACTCATTGTTGAACTTTGCCATCAGGTCAGTCAGTCCTTCCTCTAGACCAGTTATTTCATCCTCACTGGGGCTGCCTACACCTCTCTCTGCAGGGAGTCACTCAATCCCAAGAGAACAGGCAAGGGGTCTTAGAGTTTCCTTTGACATCTGTGTCTCTCCATCTCTTGTTTCATTTGAAATTTTCAGTTTCTTCCCTGTCCTCTACCTTTCACTGGGGTAAGGAAACAAGAAACCTCCATAGCTCTGAGGTGGGAAAACTCAGGACCAGCAAACATATCCATCTTAAAGGTGGGCATGCAGCCTCGAGGGGATGTTATGGTGAGCCTTCTTTAATGTCTGGTTGGGGGGCAGGTTTCTTATAAGTCAAAGGAAACAGAGAAAGGGGCAGTCATGAGGAAAACAAGAACGTCAAAGACTCTGAGTCAGAAACAGCGTGGTAAAACAAGAGACTGCTATGAGTCAACTGTGGGCTGATGTGTAAGTCCTCCCAGGGATCTAGTCAGAATGGTTGCCAAAGGACCAGGGTAAAGGTCAAACAGACCTGGCTATTGCAAGCCACAGAAATAGCCACAGAAGCAAATAGCATCACAGTGCGCTACAAGGAGCTCATTTTAAACCAGATGAAGGGTGAGAAGATCCACCTGGTACTAAAGCTCAATGTGATCTGAGCTGTTGGTGAAGGGAACGGGAGCAGAATGGGATTCGAACGCCTTCCAGGCACTGTCTATACCAACAGACTCTGCAAGCTCTAAGTACGATTTCTGTCTCCCTCTCCTCCAGCTCCTTATTGTTGTATAATTCCAGTTCATTGTAATTTTCCGATGAAAACCTCTTACAAAATTATATCAAAGAGAAATAATAAGCTTATATATTCACCACCAAACTCCACACCAAGCACCCTGCCCAACCTCCCGCCTCAGCCACCAAGGAGATTTGTCTTATGTAGCATCGCGATTTTCCCCCTGGAGATGTGCCAGAACTTGGAGACTAAGTTGGTTTTTAAAGTTTCTCAGACCAGGAGGCTGAGATGACTCCAACTGTCCCTCCTGGTGGCGCTTCTCTGCAAGGTGACCATCTCTGCTCACCTATTCCTGTTCAAGCCTGTCTCGCTCTGCATCTGAGGCATTTGTCACATCTGTCACATATTGCCAGCATCCCAGATGCCTTCCTCCACCGACATCCCCCCCACTGGTTGCGAAATAAGCAACTGAAGAAATAAAGCTCCTACCATAGATATCCCTGGACCTGGTGCCTATAGGGCTGGTGAGTTGATAAATCCATGGTGTCCGATTGGTCAGGCCTTGGATGCGCCTTAACAATTCTATTTCAAGCCTCAGTTCTCTCAGTGGCCATTCTACACATTCGGTTCTTCCAGTGTCTTGACCACTCACTGCCCTCCTAATGTGGCATTCAATCATGCTGCCTGTTTCAGAGAACACGGTGCTGCTGGGTGTGATTAATCCATGGCTGTCAGACCTGACTTTCCGTCTGAAAGAAAGACCTCCTCCCTCACATGATGATAATGTATCTGCTACCCCATCCTTCTCTGTCTCCTCCGCAAACAGGTCCATCTCCACTCCTTTTTCCTGGAAGCACTTTTACCCCCTGACTGTCTACCAATGCCAAGGTCAATTCACTATTGTCTGGAAAGCAAAAGCAAAAGACATCACCTTCCTATTTCCCTTTCTTTATTTCCTATCCTGATTGCAAGCCACAGCTGCCCACTTCCTCTATTTAAAAGTTCACTGACTGGCTCTCAGCAAGCATCATGTCAAAGGAGATCTCAGTGCCTTGCCTTTGCTTCTCAACCTTCAGCAGTATCTGGTTCTACCCACAATCCTCCTTGCTCCCCTGCCTCTGACTCCTAGTCACAGCCCTTCTGCAGCTTTTTTCTGGACCATTGTGAATGTCTGGATATTGCCTGTCATTCTTTTTCTGATGTGACTTGGTAATGACTGGTCTTCAGCTACAAGTCTTCTGTACGTAGCCTCTGGGTCTCCTGCCTTTGACACCTGCCTTTTCTCCCTAAACCTCTCCACAGACCTCTATTTCCTTCATCTATTATCATTGTCCCACAGTGGGCTGTGTCTCATGAACACTTGATCTGAGCATGCCATTTCTCTGCTCCAAATAATCTCCCTTGGGACATGTAGTCATCTATCTGACTAGCCTTCAACTGTAAGTTTAATGATGGTTTGCTAACTACTAAATGGTACACATTTCCTTTTCTCTCCATTCCCTGCAAGCCTTATACCATGAGTTCTGACCACCTTTATTACTTAATAGAATTTGTTTCTTTGGTGCCAACAGACAAGCCTTTAGGCACATTTTCCACATGTCGGCATCTCAGGAGGAAGAACTCTTTAATAAGACTGTGGGAAGATGATACAAAAGCAAGCATTTTACCTTTCATTGTTATCTCCCTGGATGCTGGGCTTTCTTGAAAATTCTGCTTTAACAGGTCATCCTTGAGTTGAAAGTAATCACTTTCCAAGTCCACCTGACAGCATTTCACCAGAAAGCAAGGAGTTGGGAGACTGTACTATCTCGTGCCAGGTAATAGACAGTAAGCCTCTGGTACCGCAGAGGCTCTGTCTCAAAGCAATGACGTTACACAAATCTGCAGAATTCTGCCACTGGCACTTAGCATCCACTAAGACCGCTCAAGAACAGAATGAGTGTGACCTTCTGTGTGTGACCTATAATCATGCAATCAGTTCCCCGGCCAAGTAAAACATTCCTAGGAACAATCTGCATGCAAGGAACAGCAAGTGCATCTAAGTTCTATTTATGGTAGCATAATAGGTGTCACAACGTAAGGCTTAAAGTACAATCAATTTTACTCTCTGAGGAATGGATGCATTAATAAACAGCCATGGGTAGTTTCTAAACACAGAGGGCTCAAGCAAGGATTTCTTTTAAAAAAATAAATATGTTTAATATCTTTTTCTACATCCAAGAGTAATGAGATTGGAAATCATGCTGACCACCAGCAGAAAACCCTATGCAGAGGGGGCTATCAGGCTGGCCAGCCTCTGGGACTCAGACCCTGGTCATCTCCTGAGTCCTAATTCTAAGCTCAGCAAACAAATTTTGTATGATGTGTTCCCTATCCCAGAGAGACATTCTGAAAAGAGAAGGGCAAGTGTGATCTTGACTTTCAACTTGATAGGAACTAATATCAACCAAGAGATATGCCTCTGGGCAGTCTGTAAGGGGTAGTCTTGGGAAGGATGAAGTAAATGGAGTAGATTCTCCCCAAGAGTGGACAGAACTTTCCAGAAGGTCCAGAAGATACAAAGTTTTAGGGGGATATGTCGTTCGTGTGTTTGCATCTTGCTAGTCTGAGCATCTACCCTTGTGTTGCCACTGCTGGTGCCATGATTCACAAACATTGGAACAACCCAGACTCTTCTGAAGATAGGGCCTTCTAAAGAATTCTCCAGGTCTTCATCACCAGACGGAGACCACTGAGTCTCAGGGCTTTGTATTGAACAGCTATCAGGTTCTCACATTCTGCAGTTCACACACTGCCATTGTTGGGCTAACCGGTCCCTTTGGTATAAGTGAACCTGATAAGTCTTTCATAACAATTGTTCATTCTATCAGTTCTGTTCCTCCAGAGACATCTGTACAGCAAGCATCCAGCCCACCGTGTAGCTAGTTACTCTCCGTCCCCAACAAAATAGTGTTCTGCCTTAGGAATCATTCTTGGATGTGAGAAGCATTGCTTCTGAAATGCCCATACTCAGAAACTGATGGAAGCATGACTTGTTGCCTACAAAGATGAGAGACAGATCCTGGTCTTCTCCTTTGCCTGGTCGTTCATCAGTTATGTATGGAGTCTATACCATGTGCCTTGGAGACAGAAGGCACTTGAGATGCTACAGTGAATAAAGCCATATCCTTGAAGCAAGCCATCTTCTGGGGAAGGCAAGCCAGTATTTGCATACATATCATTTGACTTTGCAGAATGATAGCCAGCTTTCCATAATCATATTAATTTCAAGAAACTATGAATCTGTGCATTCAATTCAAAATATAGGAACTGCTTTTAAAATGACAGCACAGATAGAGACTAACTCTTTTAAACATGAACACTGCTGGCAGCTTCAACTGTAAAATATTCTGCTGATCATCTCTGTTTACTTGGATATCATTTTTTTCCATTTGCCATCAATGAAGATTAATCGGCCACCCCTCAATATTAAATCAGTTATCAAGATGCATTCTTGAACATTCCCATCATGGAAAGACAGTTTTCAAAATTGTACATTTGAAGCTTTTGTAGATATATAAAATGATATACATTAATGGTTTTCTTTTGCTCAAAAGGGACCTAGTTAAAAGAAGAATCCGCAGTAACAATGCATTTATAAATCATGAACACTGCAATGAATATGCGGGGGTAAAACCAGGTAGGGATGGGCAAGATAATTTGCATATTGATGGAAAAAATTAGTTTGCCTGATGTTAACAGCTTAGAGTTCTCAAATATCTTCCAGAGGATCATACTAAGATAATTTAGAGTTGGGGGATCGAAACACATCAAACTTACTAATGAACCTGCTGGCTAGCTTTCCTAGTTACTGGGGGAGAAAAAGTATCAGCAGACTTACGCAATGGTGAACCCTATGAACTCTAATGGCAATCTGGCAGTCAAGATGTGCCCACAATGGGAATAGTGGCACCCCAATGATGGGTGCAACCAACCACGCTTTGCTTAGATTTGGGGTGAGATCCATGGGAGAAATCATGCCTGCAACTACACATCTGGGGGGAACCCCTGGATGTGGAGGTCATGCAAGGGGGATAGTACTGTTATTTAGTTAAGTTGATGTGACATCAAACTGCCAATTAAACATGTATGTTTGCAGCTATAGACAGATGATCTGTCTCTGCCTTAATCAGAGAATCTTCATTCTGTGATGGTTCTGTACACGCAGAGGCTCATGGTTGTTTATGATGCTGAGAATAAAGAACAACTGAGCACCCAGCTCTAAACAGGTCACATACCAGTCCCTTGAAGTCCAAGAATTGGATGAAGCAGCAGCCTACAGAATGGGAAAAGATTTTACCAACTGCACTTCTGATAGAGGATTGATACGCAAAATACATAATGAACTCCAAAACAATCCAAAAAAGTCAAGAAAACAAATAACCCAATTAACTGTGGGAGTATAGATCTAAGCAGAATTCTCAAAAGAGGAAACTCAAATGGCCGAGAAACACTTAAAGAAATGTTCATCATCCTAAGTCATCTAGGAAAGGCAAAACAAAACCATTTTGAGATTTCATCTGATACCGATCAGAATGGCCAAGATCAATCAAACAAATGACAACTCGTGCCGGCAAGGATATGGAGCAAGGGGAACACTCACTATTACTGGTGGGAGTGCAAACTCATGCAGCCACTAGAGAAATAAGTGTGGCTGTTCCTCAAGAAGTTGGGAATGGATGTACCTCGTGTTCCAGCTATCTCACTTGTGAGCAGATACCCAAAGGTCCCTTCATCTTACCACTTGCTTAACTATGTTCTCTGCTGCTATTCATAATAGTCAGAAACTGGAAACAACCCAGATGTCCGTCAATATACGAATGAATAAAGAATACGTGGAATAGGTACACAATGAAACATTACTCATTCTCTTAGAAAATGAAATCGTGGAATTCACAGGTACATGGATGGAACTAGAAAAAAAAAATCACCCCGAGTAAGGTATCTCAGAACCAGAAAGACAAACGTGCTATACATTTGCTTTTACGATGTGGAAATTAGCTGCTAAGCCCATGCTAGCCAAGCTGCAATCCATAGGAACACAGAGGTATGTATAGAGTAAGGAACTGGGGGATCTCCATTAGGAAGGACAACAGAATAGTTATGGATGGATGAAAGAGGGGATGAATGGGAGAATCGAGTGGGAGGGGGATGGAAGAGAAGAAGAACAGATGAGATATACAGAGAGACGGCTAAAATTAAAGGCCATTTGAGGGAGAGTATGGAAACCTAATGTCCAAGTAGAAGCATCCTAAAAGATATCCATACATAAAGCAATTACATGAAACCAACAAATAATGAGTGAGACAGACCTCTACTGGCCATCTCTTGTCACCAGATGAAGCTTCCAGTGCCTAGACTGTGTTATACTTAATTGAGTTGTTGGCCAAAAGGCTCCCATCGAAACATCCCAGGCTACTGCCAATACTATAGGTTGTTCTCCACAAACTGTGAAGGCCCCATTGGTGAAGACAAGAACTCACTGAACATGGAGAAGCTGAGCTGGGGTCTAAGTACAGCATTCACTCTTACATTCCAGTATCTGTAGTACAGAAAGGCAAAGCACATGGTACCAAAAGAAATATAAATACCAACCCAGCCACAAAACCTTTGATCGACAGTGGTAGATCAAAATATGCTAGGACAATGGTCGTCCAGACCTTATCAGAAGAACAAACTAACGTCTGATTTTATTTAAGGGTATGAGATGGGACCCATACCGTACACTGCGTGGGTGACCAAGAATCTGAGTCTATACCCCAGAGACGTAGGGTAAAACTAAATACTATGGTTCTATTAAAAGCATGTAGCTGTAAAATAACCTCCAATGTCACTCTGGTATACTCATAGGTGAGTGCCTTGCTCAACCATCATCAGAGCAAACGTTAACAAATACAGGGCCCCACAGCCATACATGATGCAGAGAGCACTCCGTCCTAAACGGGATATCTCCACCAGAGCTCAGGGAACGCTGAGGAAGAGGAGACAGGAATAGTGTAAGAGCTAGAGGGGATAAAGGACATCCAAAAACCAAGGCCCTCTAATCAACAGGATCCATGCACATATGAGTCACAGAGACTGAGGCACCATGAGCAGGGCCTACATGGGTCTGCACAGCTGGGTCCTAAAGCTGATGGGAGAAGTGGATACATGCCCCATCCCCAACCCAGCCATCATTGCCAATCAATAACCATTTGTAAATGAAATTTTATTTTTTTTCTTCAAGGGAATCATGCTAGGGAAACAAGCTACCTCAAAGATAGAGTGGCATGACCAGTAGCTAGCCAACACAAAATGAACTCAGCGTATCTTTGGAGGATCCTTGTCTCAGAATGTCAAATCATTTTTTTTAATCTTATTTTTTAATTTTTTATTTTACTTATACACGTTTTCCTTCTTTTTACCCTTCAGGACCTTTGGCTATATTTTTGGCTTCCAGTATAGCATTTTTATGGGATTCCTGAGTGTGTGAATGAATGGGTCTGTTTCTATTCTTTTCTTTCTATTCTGTAACTATTTCTTTTCTTTCTGTTTGATGCACCCTGTTCCTGTGTGTTAATTTTTGTTTTATTTTGTTATTACACTGTAGAAGTCTGTTAGTTTTCTAACAAGGGACAGGAGATGGCTATGGATGGGGGGGTGGCTAGGAGAAGCAGAGGAAGTGGAACTGAAATCAGGATCTATTTGTAGTGGGGGGGTATTACTTCATTAAAAGGAGACAAAAGGAAAACGAAAAAATCCCCCACATCTTTAACAACACCGTTATGCAAGACCAAAGAGTGAATTTATAGTCCCAAACTTAACGGACTTGTTTCTTCTGAACTCCAGTCCCTCTCCAACCCAGGGTTTTCCTCAAAGAGAAATGGATGCCCCGGGCTTAGGTGTGGCTAGTTGTCTGGTAGAGCCAGAAAAACTGATTGACAGGAGTAGACTGATGGGGCGGGGGTGTTACCAAAAGGACAAACCTGATACGAAGATTTATGAAAATGCCTAACCCAGTGGACATGAGGGTGGTCTTAATTGGCATATTGAGGCAGTGAGAAAATAAAATGGGAGCAGGCTGGAAATACGTGGCAAACCTTGGGGCACTTGGTCTCACTTCACAAATGACGACTCCTGAAGCGTGAAATCCTTAGGCGCTTGAAGCAAGTATAACAGCTTTAAGTCAGGAAGGAGCCTGCCCACAGTGAAAATGTTTTTCCCCTCCAGATCTGGGCAATTTTAAAATAAAATAGTCTTTTTGATGACCCCCCCCCAACTTCATTTTCTTACTCTATAATCGGGATTGTTTTATTTCTCATTGGGATACTTTGAATTAGAAAGTTTCTGATATGCTTAGAATATTTTAATAATATCTGTATTTTGTGTGTGTGTGTGTGTGTGTGTGTGTGTGTGTGTAGATACAGATGAGGATGCATGTGGACATGTGTGCACATAAGTGCACACGGAGGTCAGAGAACAAGTTAGTGTCATTCCTCAAGAACCATTCATCTTCTTCTTTAAAGACAGGGTCTTTCACTGGCCTGAAGCTTGTAAAGTAAGCTGAACTAGATGAACAGTGAACCCCAGAGATCTAACTGTCTCTGCTTCCCCACCAGTGAGATTACAAGTATGGACCACTGTACCCTGCTGAGTTCTAAGGATGAAACTTACTTCCTTGTGCTTTCGAGGCTACCAAGGGAGTTGTCTCCTTACCCTTGTTTCAACATAATTTTGATGCAAAAACTTACATGTATTCGTGTGGTCAGGAATGAAGGATGTGATAGAAGCATACAGTGTGTGGCCATTAGGCAGTGGGTGTTTTGAACGCCTCCCTTATGTCTATTTTATTTATTCTCTAGAAACATGCAAGTTACGTACTGGGTGCCACATGTCAGTAAATGAGGAAAGTAAGACATCTCTAAAATCACTCTCCTAGTTAAGAGTGGATTTTTGAATCCATATACTATGATTCCATGTGCTTAACCCCAACACGATCCCATTGCCCTTCAAAGTTCCTTGTCTCTAACATCACTGACTCCCCTTTCCAATCATCTCTTCTGAGTTTATGAGAAGTGACAGGGTTCTCTTTTTGATCAAACCCTGTTAAACCTTACCCTGAACTCTGTTCAACTAGCTCCTGTTATTGGGTATGCCCTTAAGAGCCCAATCTACCAATAACCTTGCTCAGTGGGGTTATCTTGAACCCCTTACCCTTGCTGAGTTTTCTCAGCATCCGATCAAACGCACCGTCTACTGCCTTACAGTTAGTTTTAACTGTCAACTTGACAGTTCCCAGAGTAACCTGAAAAGGGGGTCTCAGTTGAGTATCTCTTGGATGAGGTTGGATTGTGAGAATGTTCGTGGGAGGTTGTCTTGATTGTTAACTCTTGTAGGAAGCTCCAGTCCCCTGTGGGAAGCACTGTCCCTAAGTAGTCCTGGGCTGTACAAGAAGCTAAAGGTAAGACTCTAAGTGAGCTAGCAACAAACTTTCCCCTTAGTTTCTGGTTCATGTTCCTGCCTTGAATTCCTAAACTGACTCCCTTCAATGATAGAGGGTGGTCTGGCAGTGTAATTCAAACTTTTCCTCCCCTAAATGCCTTCTGTGTTTTTAATAACGGCAAGAGAAAAACAGAGTATCTGATCACTTAGATCTGCCTTCAGCAGAATCCCATACCTGAGCTCTCTTTACCTTAAATCTTTCCCCCTAATCATTTCCCATACATTGACAACACCATATATAAATGGCCCGGTGTTATAAACCCCTGCTTTTCCCTCTGCTCAGAGTTGAGCGCATGTTTGTCTACTATAAAACTCCATGACAGTAACACCTATGGTGACAGATATCTAAATAAAGTCTGCCTCGCCAAAGTGACCAGTGTTATGGATGATTTTGTTTCTTAGAGCCATTTGTCACTGTTAGACATTGTAGATAACAACAGCAACACAAAAGCATCCTGGTTTATAGGCATGCAAAGAAGGTATTTCCAGTGGAGAGACAACCCCTCTGTAGGCACCCACAGAGAACAACTTAGTTTGGTCTTCACGCTCACCTCTCTTCTGAATTTATCAGTGTATCTGTGATATAAACTCTCCTTGCAAACCGTTATAACATCTCACATGTTTCCTCACTGATACATGTCGTAGAAGCTATGTATCAGTGAAGAGAGAGAAGTTCACTCTTACAACTGCGTGAGATGTGTTCTTGCCTTCTGATGAAAATCATCTTTTAACACCCCACCCCATATGCACGCTGAAATCATTTCAGAGTGGAATAAACAGAGGACCCTGATCAAGAAGATAAAGGTTGGTGGCAAAAAAAAAAGACATTAATGCCGATCTCTATTCTGCTCCACAATGTGCCATTAACCTTAGGAAAGTTGTTTAACCTTTCTCTGTCTGGGGATAATGCTATCATGTAGAGGTGATGTGAAGTTTGTAGGAGGTAACGCGTGGGCAAAGTTCAGCCCGGTGATGGGAATGGGTAGCTAGTGCATGTAATAAATGGCATTTGGGAAGAGCAGCAGTGCGCACTGCACTGGTTATCACTGTGGTGGTGGTGGTGACTCCTGATGCGGTGTCTCTCCCACTGCAACATGCCCTTGCATCTCCTGAAAACTTGTATTAAAATGCAAATGTTGGTCTAGTAAATGGGGTTGGGCCCTAATGTGTTACGACTCTAAAAGAGTCCCAAGTGCTGCCCATCTACTGACCTGATGGAAGTGGTTTGAGTTACAAGGTCTTAGAAGTCTCTGAGTCAAGTTCTTCTGCCCTCATCGTCTCTTTCTTAACAGCCCACTATGGTTAAACCTGGTTGCCCAACGTGATGAGGTTTATAAGCACCATGAGAAAACTTTCTGAGCCTGAGCATGTCTGCAAAGGATTATCTAGATAAGGTTAATTGATGTGGAAAGAGCTAGTCTAATGTGGGGTATCAATGCATGGACTGGGGTCCTAAATTAAAGAGAAGGAAAGCCAAGATCTGCTACTCTCCACTCCCCGACTGCCAGTGCCAACACAAGCAGCCACCTCAAGCTCTCCACTGCAACCTCTGACCTCCTGAACTGTGACCCCAAATAGACCTTTCTCCCTTAGGTTGATATTGTCGCGTATCATTCCAGCGATCAGAAAGGCAGCTGATCCACAGCCTGTAGTGAGATTTCACAGACGGAGATTCGGGGGATTCTTAACAGCTGAAGTGCAATGTTGGTAGAAGAAGCAATAAAATAATTTGAAAATCTCGAGAACAAAATGAGCTAAATCATATGTCACTAAGTGGGGATTCTTTTTTCCATATGAAAGGCACAACAAAGGAAAGAGTGTCTGAGGAGTCTGTGTGCTGAGAACACTTAGCGTAATTGCTTTTCTGACTCAGCTGCAAGGCTCAGGATCCCAGTAGTGCTGCCACAGAGAACACAGGGTAACCTGCAACAAAGCAGAGCCTCCCAGCAGCCTTGCATGAAATCCGGCCTATGAATGCAGCCCTCGAATGTCCATTAGGCAAAGCCTTGATGACAGCTAAAGGATGCAGGGCACCTCTGAAAAGTCATCAGGGGATGCAGACACAGGAGATGTCAGTTATATCCACACTGAAGCATCAAGTCTCCCCTAATGTCAGTCAGCCCAGTCTTCCCAACCAAATGACTGTGTTTCTGTCCTAGCAATAGTTTTTCACTCAGTCTTGACAAATCAACTTTTGAGACAAGAGCATTAAGGAGAAAACACCTTGGTTTTCACGACCCCCATTTCAACCAACCCCCTCCATTTTTTATTTACTCAGACTGGTCTCAAACGTGGTGTTTAGCCCAGGCTAGCCTCAGACTTGGATGGTCCTCCCTCAACCTCCTGAGTGCTGAGATTGCAGATGTACACTCCTATAATACTGACTCTAGGTAACTATTGCGAGTTTCTGTGAGTAGAATGGTGTATTCTTGGGTCATTGTAAGGAAAGATGGAGCCCATGTTAGCAGACGGGAAACAGAGACAGTCTGATGGTGATGCCTGCTGAAGGCAGAGATTTCAGAAAAGTCCCATGTCACAGAAACTTCAACACTACAAGAACTAGCTGCTGAGTACACATGTGTGAGAATCTTCTCATGGCTGTTCGTGTTTGTCTGTAGAGTTCAGAGCAATGATTGCAAACAAACAAACAAACAAACAAACAAACAAAAAACCAGAAAACCAAACAACCTTTTAGAAATAATGTGCAAACCTTGGGGAGATACCTTATGTCTCAAATAAAATAATAATTGTATATAACAAAAAAATTAATCAAAATGGCAAATGGAATGAAAATCTTTCCTTTCCTGGGGTTTCAGAAATATCATGACAGGAAAGATCTGAAAAAAAATTATTTCCAGATTTAGGATACAAAGAGGAGAACTACTTCATTCAGTTAATGGGAAACATGGTAATAAAACTGAGATTTCTGCTTTTCCTAAAATGGATATTTTATAAGATGGTGATAGAAACCCAAAACATTTTTGAAGAAGGAGTTCCAAAAGGAATTCCCACCTTTCTCAAGTGTTTGGCTAGAATCAGGTAAGAGAGCCCTGGCCTTGGCCTGTGGGTCACTGTAAACTGTTCCTTTGTCTCCCTCTGCTGTGACTGATCACCCTCATGACTCCCTAATAAATTGGAACCAGTGAATGAATAAATGTCCAAACAGATGGGAAGGCTCAAGATTGTAACTCACATAAGGAAAAGGAGATCCCGAAGCCAGTCCCAGCAAAAACATGGAACATTCTAGGGAAAAAAATGAAAAGGAAAAAGAGCTCCTAGAACAAGGGTCTTCTGATAAGCCCCTTGCTAATTTTAAGAATTAGTTAATCTGATGGACTCAAGCTCTTCGTTCTATTTAATTGAGATTTTGTGACATTTATAAATGAAGTTATTTAAATTTTCTCATTAATATTTAATGAAGGTCTAAGGGAAGTGTGTGTAGCCGAATTTACTGTGCTTAGGTATACTGTAATTAAGAAAGGTTAGAAGAGTGTCCCAGGAGGCCTATCATTCACAGCCTGAAGCAATATAATTACAGACAGAGTCCAACCAGAAAACAGTACAAAGACATAACCTTTGAGAAGCTGGAAAAGAAGTGACTCAGATGTGGTATTAGGTTCTGAGAAGTGCAGTCAATCAAGTGTCATCTCAGGCAAATCAGGAGCAATAACCCTCCTTGATGAATCTGAACTACATTCAAGTGTATTAATTTCTCACCTCCATGTCTGCCGATTTAGGCACCATTTCTTGGTCAATACAATGTCCTGGTGTGACTTCCCTTATAAGCTGGGATAACCTTACTCTAGGTAATGTAGAACTGTTTTGTCTTGTTAGAGTTTTATTTGGAAGTGGACTGGCTTTTCCTTTCAACCTTGTCCTCTCCCCTTCTAAACTGGCAGAGCCCAGAAGCTGCCTTCATTGGCCATCAAGGTCTCTATCTAAGCCTTCTAAGGTTGGCTTCTAAAGCACCTCCTACCAGGAGGCGCTCTATTCACCTGCTTACTACTCCTATTTCCTACCGGTCTACAGAAGGCATAGAGGGCCATGTCTAGCACTGAGTTGTAACGAGAGCAAATGTTTCCTGCCTCAAGATGAAGAGATTTCCATTGCAAACAACACTTTGAAGGGTTTGTTTCTTCTGGTCCCAGCCCTGATGCTTTTAAGCAACATCGAAAAGGAGCCCCAGCTGATCTGTACAGAGTCACACCACGCTTTGGGCATCTGTACCCCATCATGTCTCTCTCCAAACCTGCCTGGGTCTTGCTTAGAAACTTTCAGTTAGAATCCTCTCTCAGCTTTCAGTAATGACGGATGGTTGTTGTTGTTGTTGCTGTTGCTGTTGTTTTCTTTTCTTCTAATATGGAGACAGTTTCTTTGTGTAGCCTAGGCTAGCCTAGAACTCATGCTCCTCCTGCTTCAGCCTTCTGTGCCCTGAGATCACAGGCATGTACCGCCATGCTCAGATGAAGACCTTTCCGTGAGCTTTAGCCGTTGTTGTGACCACCCTCACACCACCCAGTTTGGTTCTTGGTGTTCATATAGTGTCCCACTATTTCTCACGCTCCTGCATGGATCATACCCTCACACTGTCTCATTCCATCACGTTTACTGACCAGATGTCCACCCCAGCCCTAATCCCTTCTCTAAGACACAGAGAAATGTATTAATCCAATAAGAAGCCCGAAAGTGGATGTTTTAATTAGGAAGCTGATCCTAAACTTGGGGGCAGAGAGCAGCTCCCTGAGCGACACAACCTCTGTGCCAGGTATCTGGCCACAGGTAGAGCAGATGATGTAACACATCACGAGGCCATGTCCTGAGACTGGCTTAAGCCGGTTTGATGCTCTGAAGGTTAATGTTTTTCTGAGCCCAGAGAACATATCACTGCTACATCAGAATGATGACATCATTGTGCTCAATTTGAACCAAACCTTTCATCTCCTGATATATAGGGTTCTTAAATAATTTTACATAAATAGATGAAAGCAAATGTATATAAAAGAGAATAAGGAGAATTTGAAATAAATAATGACAAGTGCTAGCATTTTATCTAAAATAATCACCACCTCACCACAACTGTCAAAGAATGCATTTATTTTTAATTCAGGTAATAAAATACTCAGGATAATAATTGTTATTACAGTTCTGGATTTTTCCTTCTGCATTGAATGCTTCCACCTACTTCAACTACCTACTGTCCTTTTGGGTCTTAATTCTGTTTCTTTCCCAGTAATAATATATATTTGTTCTACTTCTTAAACCTCTTTATTAAATACAATTGAAGGTAATTTAGAATTTCCCAGTTTGATCACATCCTTCTTCTGCCAGAGGAATAGTTGATATATGAAGCACTGACTGTCCATATATTTTTGATAGTTCCTGTAACTCTTTCCTCACAGTTTCCGAAATTGAGATGACAGATCTTTGATGGACCTTCCATTTAATCACTTCTGACATCTAGAAGACATCAAATGTCTTCTTCATATAGTGTCCCACTGTGATATGTCCCACTTAAAAGTCACTGATCAGGGCAGTTGACCAAACAATGGCCTATAGCTTAAAGAGTAGAATCAACAGTCATTTAAAGACTGGAGTAGGATGGGGCACAGAATAGGGTCTTAGATAAGTCTAGGCACGCCGAGTAGCCAGGTAGGTAAGGCTGGCTGTGACAGCAATCCTCTTGTCACAACTGTCAAGTATGAGGGTGACAGGTGTGAGGGGCCATGCCTGCCAGAATAAACAATTTAACATTTTCTGACACACGTATTTAACTAGTCATAAATCCATCTGAAGTGCCATGGTTTACATATTACAGCCTTGTCTGCATGGCAACTATAGTAGAACATAGGAGAATCAAGCCCTATCTACCAAAGTACCTATTTCATCACATTGGTTACTCACCTTGATAGCTACCAAGTTTTTTTTCATTTGATTTTTGAAAGAACCCTGTCTAGAGACCATTCTTGGCATTTGTTCCGTAGGAGGACTGACATTCAGTACTGTTAGTGGTCCAGCTCTCTCATTCTTGTATCCTTTCTGCCGTGATTCTTTGACCTCATTGAGAACTCCCTCCCTAAGCCATATCTCCTGTTTTCACTTCTCTCCAACTGGCACCCTTCAAACACTCCTGACTCACTTGTTTCTACTTCTGTTGCCTTGGCTGGTAAGTTCGAATCCCTGGATATACCCAACCCTGTATCTAGGCCTATCTCTAAGCAGACAACTTCATCAGGAGACAAAAGATCATACTATTCTCTGGAATGATTTCAATGTATCTTTAACCTTATAACCTTCAAACAGCACTGAAGACACCTAGGAATCCTATAATGCTTCCTAATTAAATCCTGTACATCTGGATTTGGTTTTCTTCTCCTCCCTCTTTCAACAGCCCATAGGAGCCCAACACTCCTTGCAGATAACTTTACAGTACACTTTATTAAAAAAAAAACAAAAAAAAACAGAAGCCTGCAGAGGACAGCAGGACAAGGTCCTTTCACTGTGTCTAAACTCCCAGTTCCTATTGAGTTGGGCTCAAGTAGCTTTAAATAAATATGGGATAGGTACAGGATAGGGAGCTTAAGCAATTGAAATTTGTTGTCTGTGCTGGCTAGCTTTATGTCAACTTGACATAAGCTATAGTCATCTAAGAGGAGGGAAACCCAACTGAGAAAATCCCTCCAAAGGATCGGGCTGTAGGCAAGCCTGTAGGGCATTTTCTTAATCAGTGATTGGTAAGAGTGCAGTCCACTGTAGATTGCTACCGCTCTGCGCTTGTGGTCCTGGCTTCTGTAAGAAAGCAAGCCTTGAGGAGCGAGCCAGTAAGCAGCGCCCCTCCAAGGTTTCTATATCAGCTTCTGCCTACAGGTTCCTATCCACTTTGAGTTGCCACCTTGGCCTCCCTGTGATTCAGGATATGTAAACCAAATAAATTCTTTCTTTCCCTGGTTGCTTTTGGTCATGGTGTTTCATCACAACAATAATAACCCTAATTAACACATTTTTTTCAGCTCTAGAGACTGGAAGTCCAATATCAAGTTGCCTTGAGGGTTAGTTTCTGATAAGGTCTCTTCCAGGCTGGGAGCCATCTTCTTTTATTGCCACAACATGGCCTTGCCTTTGCCCACGCACAAGAGAGAGAGTTATGACGTCTTGTGTTTTTCTGTAAGGACAATGTCTTAAGTGCATCAAGTCCCCACCCACACAATATTTTTAAGTTTAATTAAATCCCAGTTGTGACTTGCATCTGAAATATCCACCCCAGGCTCATGTGCCTGAATACCTGGTCATCCACTGGTGGCTCTCTTTGAGAGTTTGTTAAGTATTTCGAAAGTACAGCCTGGCTTTTGGAAGAAGGATTCTTTGTGCATGTCTTTGAGAGAGCCCAGCCCTGAGTACATTCTAGGTCCCCCTGCTTCCTAGACAATTGCTATATGTCACCTGCCACCTCCTGCCTCTACTGACATGGATTGAACACACACCTCAGCATGAGGCCTCCGCTGTTACAATGGACTGAAGTACCCTGAGACCAGGAGCTAAAATGAACCTTCTACCATTACACTGCTTTTATTGCGTTTCTCTCACAGTGGTGTATAAAGTAGCTTCCTTAAGATCCAGTGTCTAACCCCAGCATGGTAGTACAGGCATGTAATCCCGGTACATGGGAGGCACAGTTAGGAAGACCAAAATTTCAAGACCATCCTTGAGGCTAGCCTGGGTTACAAGGAACCTTATCTCATAAGTGGATAGATAGGTAGATAGATAGATAGATAGATAGATAGATAGATAGATTATAGATAGAAAGACAGATGATCAATTTAGATCAATTTCTAAATAGAATCACATTGAAAATTATAGTTCCAATATGAATTTGGGGTTGGGGCATATGACTCATCCATAGCCATGTTTAAGTCCATATCCATCCTCTTACCCTGACATATTACAACAAAAGAGTTGCCCCTGTTCTCATAAACAAAGTCAGCCATCCCCAATGTTTTCTGGTCTTAGATCATCTTCTGGTCTTTTTGTTTTAGTGTTCTGAAATAAGATCTCACGTAGCTCAGGCTAGCTCCAAATTCACAATGCACAGCTGAGGATGACCTTGAACTCTTGAGCATAGTACCCCCACCTCCTACATTCTGGGATTATAGGCCTTCTTAAATATTACATTAAGTCATCTCTTCTCTGCATAACCAGAATCTTTCCCCTGCTTCATTTTCGCCAGATACAAACACGTTCCTCCTTTAACTTCACAAACTCTTCCTCTTTCTACTCATCTTTTCCTCCCTTCCCTTGGAAATTCCTTCAAGGAGCTATTTACTCAACAACTCATGCAATTAATCAGAACACTCACATCTACAGAAAACTCCCTGCACAGACTCAACGGCACAATGTTCCACTTCCCCATCTTAAATTAAAGCTGACCAGAGGAACACCTCCTTTCTGAAACTGCTCCTGCGGGATGCGTGAAATTATGCTCTCCCAGTTTCCCGTCCACTAACTGACCACCACCTCCTCTTCCTCCCCCTCTTTCTTCTCCTTTTCCTCCTCCTTCCCCCTCTCCTGCTCTTCCTCCTTCTCCCCATCCTCCTCCTCTTCCTCCTCCTCCTCTTCTTCCTCTTTCTCCTCCTCTCCTCTTCTTCCTTCTCCTCCTCTTCATCCTTTTCTTGACAACTCCTGATTTACATACTAAAACCTCTAAATCTTGGGAAGCCCTAGAACTTACTCCCCAAATCCCCCTCTCATCTGCAGCCATGTCTGGTACTAAAGGAACCCATTTACTCTCTGCCTTGAATACTTTCCCTGGTGATGACAACTTAATTTATCTGTGCATCTCTGACCCCTCTGCTGAGCTTCTTGAGTTCCAGATTCATCGGGACAGTCCCCACCCAACCTCACTGGCATTTCCACTTAGTGTCCACCGGACTTGTCAAATCGAGCACTGATCCAAGTCCACCCTCTGACTCCCTTCTCCCTTTTCTCTCATTCATGTCTCCATGATGACAATGGACACCTTGTCATCAAAAAAATTTAGTATCCTTAATCCCTCTACTTGTTCCATGCATCCAGGCTCAGGGCTAGCCTGTCTTCCATTTGCTTGCATTGATTTGTCTCTTCTTCTGTCTTACCAGGCCTGGCCTGGGCAGTTTCCTAACTAATCTTTCAGCTTTCATGGCCCCCAGTAGCTGTCCATTCTCTCTGCAATGTTCATGGTTATCTTTAAAACTTGCTCTGAATTATTACTGGAATAAAATGCAAAATCCTCATCAAGGCTTGCATCCCAACACATACCTAGGCTTCAGAACTGCTTTTACTGTGCCCCCCCTTTTCCCCTGTGCCCCATTCTCTCTGCTTTTCACACACAAGAGGTTCAGGATGGATGTATTCATTTACACTTCTACGTTGAACATTCCTTGTTGTCCTGTAGGTCTTATTCAAGATCGTCAGCCTCTTCAAACGACTTTTCTTCCCCCCTTGTCTAAAGCTGATATCTACTCACACCTGAGCATCTTCTTTCTGTTATAGTAATCCCTATTACAGAAGTGAGCATGGCTATACCTACCCTGACCATAGGATGCTCACTGAAAGGATGAAATTGATTCAGGCTTTTTCCCTCCATCAGATTGCAAAAAGAACCCATAACTGTCCTCACCAATGCAAAATCATCCCCCAACACTCCTCTGGCCTCTGCAACCCAGTTTATCTCCCGAGGAAAGCAGGCTCTTTGTACATCAGAGTTAAAGAGTTGACAAAATTAATAGAATAAGATGGGACCAGAAAGGCTCAGGAGATAGACTTGGAAAAACTGATCATGAGTAGAAAGTGATAAACGGGCAGGGAGAGGGTGAAGGATGAGAAAGAGAGCAATGGAAAGAAAATTAGAAAATCTATGGGGTCTAGGTGGAAACATATTGTAATATGTCTCAAACTTTAATCTCTGACTTTGTGGGCGAGAAAAAGTAAAAAGGAAATTGGATTTAAAAGACAAACAGCGTCACCGAGGATTAAGAGTTGAATTACTTTTATGTATTTGAGTTTTAAATGTGGAAGGATCCCTGTTTGTATGGTAAGTTTTCATACAGAGTTCTGATTCCTAGAGCTGAACTATGTAGGCAGAAATGAACAGACTGCATTCCCGAGAGGCGACCAGACCAGGAAGTAGGGAAGACAGGAGTCACAGGTGAGGCTGTCACGCCAAGGGCCTTGTTCCTATTTTCCCCTCCCTGTTTACCTCCAAAGCCACAGAGGTGACAATTTAGAGATATGGCCTCTTATTGTTATGATTTTCCTTTCTGCTTTTGCAGAGCAGCTCAAGATTGTTAATTTCTGGTTTCCAAATGTTGTCTTTAAAAACCTTTATTGCCCCACTATATAGCAACAGAACAATTGTATCCTTCCAGCTGGGTGTTTCCTTTGGGTTCGGATTTGGGTTTGGGGGTTTTGGTTGTTTATTTTAACTATGATCTCATATATCCTGGACCTTGAACATTCTGTGTAGCTGCGAATGTCCTTTTCATCCTCCTCCTCCTGCCTCCTGAATGACAGGACCAAAGACATGCGTCATGCGTCAGCACGCACAGTTTATAGAGTGGTAGGGATCGAACTCAGAGCTTCGGGCATGTTTGGTAAACACCCTACAAACCGAGCCACACATTTAGTTTCCTGTATCCTCTCCCCTGTGATTTTCCAACCAGGTTACAATTAGTAAGTACCCAGCATCTCTGGTAAAGAGCAGTCAGTAGCTGGCACCTAATCTGTCTCCATCCGAAGGACTGGAGTGACTCACAGTGGAGGGAACTTAACTCCTCCTTCATTGTTTTGGATTTCTATTCTCTCTCTCCTTCACCTTCATGTTTTCTATTTGAAGGGGATTGGGCTCGGAAAGCTGAAAGCAGAAAAAGAGCTGCATGATTCTAATTTTCTTACCAACAAGGAGCGACTCCAACTGAATGCAAAACGATGAGCATATACCCTTTCCTTGGCTTGGGGTAAAGCTTCCCTGTCAAAACCACCAGATCACAGGTTAGAGAGAAGGCTCGGTGATAAAGAGTGCCTGCTCTGCTGCAGAGGAACGGGGCTCAGTCACCAGCACCCAAGTAACTTCAGTTCCAGGGCAACCAATACCTTATTCTGCCCTTTATATGCCGCTTTATACGCAAGATGCACATAAACTTATGCAAGTGTGCATACATGTGCATGCACACACAAATGCCCATGTACACACACACACACAGAGACAGTCACAAATGCCCATGTCCACACACACACACACACACACACACACAAATGATGTCCATAAACACACACATACACACACATGCCCATGTATTCACACACATGCACACACACACACATACTACACACACACACACACAAATGATGTCCATGAACACACACACACATGCCCATGTATTCACACACACGCACACACACACATACACACACACACACACACACACACACACACACACACACCCCTAATTGAAAATTTAAAAAAAAAATCAGAACTTCATTTTCATACTAGGCATTCTGATTCAATCTCACTTTTCAGTATTATAAATTGTGTACTTGTCCACCTGCTTTTTGTGGATAGAACATACAATTGTTCTACGTTAAAACACATATCCTTCCCCTTGCATTTACACTTGTGTTACTGGAAATCCATTTTGGAGAAGGTTTTTTTTTTTGGTCTGTTTCTTCCTGAAAGTCTCAGATACACGTTTTCTAAACAACAAGAAAGTGTCAAGATAATAACTGTAGTTGTCAACTGACTACATGTGGAATTAACTGCAATCCTGAAATAGAGGGCATACCCATTGTCGAGATCTTAAGGCTGGAAGACAGAGGTTTCTGACCTGGATCTTGACTTAGAGACCTTGAGGCATAGTGGCCATGAAAAGCTTAGGCCCAGACAAGATAGTACAGGCCTTTAATCTCAGAAGACTGAGGTAAGCAGATCTCTTGCGTTCAAGGCCAGTCTGGGACAAAGCAAGTTCCAGATACAGGCATGGTGGTCCATGCCTTTAATCCGGGCCACACCTTCTGCTGGAGGCTTACATAAGGACATTAGGAGAAGGAAGATTCATTCTTCTTTGACTGCTTGCACCTACTTGCCAGCACGTCTGTTGGAACCTCCTTCTACAGAAGACTAGCTGGGACAACTTGCTTCGTGGGATTGAGCAAGTACTAGATTCGTGGATTTCCATTTACAATTCCTTTGTTGGGAATTGTAGCTGAACTACAAGACCATAAGTCATTCCAATAAGTTCCCTTAATATAGAGAGATATTCCGTAAGTTCTGAGACTCCAGAGAACCCTAAGACAGTAACCTACAGAGTTAATTTCTTAAAGTTATGACCTAGAAGATTGAAGACTATGACAAGTGTTATAAAAGAAATGGCATACCTTTTCTACTCTGATGAAAATTTGTGGCTATCTGTACTTCTTGATATCATCTCCAGACATTCTGTGAGAAACACTCATAAAGATGCCCATGAGTACCTCATGGAGTAAACCGAGATGCCACACAGGAACAACACAGACCGCTCTGTGCCATCCACACCTTTCCTTTATTCTTCTAGCTGCTGAGTTATCTGTCTGACAATGGCCCACACTGGCTTTATCCCCATGGGCCATAGAAAAAAGATCTGTTCCCTCCAAGGTCTCACAACCTGGAAGGCAGCCACAGTCAGTTCGTAATCACTACTGGGCTTCTCCCCTCAACTTGGCACAACATAAAAGTGCTTTTTCAGCTTCCAAAATCCTGGCGAAACAAATGGTGTGGCTTTGTAGACTGTACTCTGACGCCCCTTTCCTTCTCCTGGTATTTTAAATTCTACCAAAAGGCCATGCCTAAAAACTACTACTATTACTACTACTACTACTACTACTACTACTACTACTACTACTACTACTAACGATTTCAACTACTAAGTAATCCTTTAGAATTAAAACACTCTTTTTTTTTAATCTTTAAAGGAATGCATTTATTTTTGACAAATAAAATTTCAATGTTCTGTCACTATTAACTATCATTTTTGCACACACGCTTTGTTTTGCTGACTGCGTTGATTTTTGGTTTATTCATTTTTTTCTCCATCTTTATTAAATTGGGTACATGCAATAAAATCAGAATGTGTTCCAGGCTCTTTCTCCACAAGCCATGCCTATTGCTGCAAGGTTTAGCATGCAGAAAAGGAATGTTTGCATTAAGAATTACAGACATTGCTACAAGGAAGTCAAGTCAATGTCAAGTTCTGGCCATGGTGGGAAGGTAGAAGTACCAGCCCTCAAAGGTGAGAACAGCAGGCCAGCTCCAGTCTTCCAGCCTCCCTGCTCCATGTACTTCTCTCTCCCTCTATAATAGCCCTTCCGTTTGCCTCAGTTACTAGGATGGTGTTGACGAAAGAGGCTCCCTTCTGTCTTCTCAGGATGCTGGCCTTAGAATAAAGCTCATTACCTCCCCACCAGCTCTCATCTCCTAAGAACTCACTGACTGTGAAGGAGCCCAGTGACACTTCTAGAACTGGAACTACTACAATTGACAGTTCATCTGCTCCCAGTACCCAACTCTGCTTCTTTCATGGGTACCATTCCTGAAGACACTTTCTAATCAACTTCCTCCTCAAATCAAATCAAATCCCAGAGTCTGTCTCTGAGGAAGCCCATCTCATAGCAGCACACCCTGACTGACAATGGTACTTTTATTGACTTTGTATTTATATACAAAATTGTTCTTTTTTTTTAATTTTTTTTTTAGATTTTATTCATTCATTTTATATATATGACGAGTACATTGTCACTATCTTCAGACACACCAGAAGAGTGCATCAGATCTCATTACGGATGGATGTGAGCCACCATGTGGTTGCTGGGATTTGAACTCATGACCTCTGCAAGAGCAGTCAGTGCTCTTAACCGCTGAGCCATCTCTCCAGCCCTACAAAATTGTTCTTATAAGTTGTCCAATTAGTCAGCCCAGAATAATCAGGATCTAAGAACAAGGCTTAATTTCATTGTCTTTTAGGACAAACATTTTCCATACACACACACACAACACTCCAAGTACAGTGGAAGCAAACAAACAGAGAAATGCAAAGGCTCTCTGACAACCTGTTTTATATAATCCTTTTCAGATATGTTTTAGTATATAATGTGATATTTTATATTTTTCATTCAGTTGATAAAGAATTTAACTTAAAGTAGAACACCTAACAGCAACAGTAAATCCCTTCTTCCAGTTTTAAACAAAATAACTAAAACCTTTAAGCCAATAGAAACAATACTAATTTATATGGCAAAAGAAAAATCTTGGGGTTAGAGAGATGATTCAGTGGTTGAGAGCATTTTCTGCTGTTGTGGGGATCAGGGTTTGGTTTGATTCCTAGAATCCACGTCATGTGGCTCTCAACCACCTGTAACCATGTTTCTCAGGGGAGTTCATTTACCTCTTAGGGAGAACACACACACATACACACACACACACACACACACACACACACACACACACACACACCAGGAGGAGGGGAAGGAGGGAGGGAGGGAGGGAGGAGGGAGGAGGGAGGGAGAGGAAAAGACAGACACAACGAGATTTTAAGGAAAATCTTGATACTTAAAAAGGAACATAAATTTCCTGAAGGAGAAAGCTTACCCTTGATAGTTACTACTCCTAAACTTTTATGAGACTCCATTTTGGTTTTGCTAATTAATGAATTTAGGCTCTGGATTAGCATTTTGCCTTAAGCAGCCCGATAAGTAATTATGAGTGGGTTTATGGGATACGATTAAGCCCGTCATGTAATTACTGTGAATCGAAAAAGGCAATCTTTTCATATTTCTGTCTATCCTCCCACAATTCGCAACCTTCCTTTCTCCAAAGGTGGCCAGTAGCTACTTTTAAGCGTGAACGTGACAACGTACCACTCCACAGCAAACAGCCCTGAATAACTCTACTCCTTCTTACTATCTCTGCACTGACTGCTGAAAAATCCATCGACTTTGTCACGGTTCATGACTCATTGATTAATCAGGTAATACACATTCTAAACACTTAGTGAAATGGACTGTAAAAAAAAAACTATTTTACTGACTCTTAGGGGCAACGATTCATCTTCCTCCACTTTAATGACGAGGCGGTGTCTCTGCCTTTACAGTCCCCGGTACTTAGACATTGTCTAAAATGCCTGGCTTTATTGATTTAACGCCACTTAAAAGTCAACTGAGTTTTGCTAAGATTTTTCAACAATTAAACAGGAAGACTGGAACAATATTAAGGAAGCCGAGAGAATGATAAAAAAAGAAAATACAGAAATGGTTTAACAATATGTGTTTGACAGCATGATGGACAGTGGTAATTTCGCTTTGAATATAGCCAAAGAGAAAACGATGAAAGCCCATTTCATTGTGGCAGAGAATAAACATGCATCTGAGCATGTTCTAATCGAGTGCTGGTGCCATTCACTGGGCAGGTACCGGAGCCAAGGAGATATTCAACCAGGGGAACAACAGCAAAAATATGTGCCTGATATATTATGCAGCCAAATTAGCATGTAATTACACAGAAATATTGACACTGCACCGGGGACAGCAGCCACCCCACAAATTCCAGCCACATGAAATAAGTGGAAGTGCCTGGGAGAGTCTTTGTGTCTGAGTGTTCTTTTCTGTTTTCCCAGTTGAAACGACTTCCTTAGGGAAATTTCCAACCCCCCAGAACCGTTCCCCTGGTATATGTTTTCACAGTGCCTTATTTTCTTTCCCTTAATGCAATTTAACGTTTACTAATTACTATTTCTCTGCCCTTACAAGGCAGACAGAGAGCCAGGCCCACATCTGTTTGAGTTCCTGCATGGCTGGTAGACTGTAAGACATGTTTATATATGTTCCTCACATACTTTTTAAGTGAGGGAGCGATCACACATTACAAGTGAATAATGCATGAGACACATATTGTTTCTGTTACCCAGTATCCCCTGAATCCACTCTGGGCTCTGGTGTTTCCCAGTAAATCCCAACATATTGGTCTTCCTCTTTCAGTCTTTTTGGTTGTGACTTGAATTGTCTCTAGACACTCTTCCTATCTTTTCTGCAACCGCTCTGGTGGGAACACAGTAGCTGACAGCATTGCTAGAACATCCTGACAGAGAAAAGGGGGCAGTTCCTCCCACACCTGTTTATGCACACCAAAATAGATCACTTGTTTTGATGCGTTCAGACATCCTCAGTGGGTCCTGAAGTACATAAGTAATGATCTTTAGGGGATCTCACTCTCTTTTCCCCTCCCTCCCTCCCTCCCTCTCTCCCTCCCTCTCTCTCTCCTTCCCTCCCTCCCTCCCTCCCTCTCTCTCTGAAACCATCACAAGAACAATACTATGCATATTCTACTATTGGCTGAATAGTAATTACCTGAAGTAATGTGGTGCTGAAACACCCAGTCACTCCACAGCAGAAATATAACCAATTTCCACTGACTTCTTCTGTCCAGCTACATGTGGTTAGGCTCATACTTTTTGCTTTGAATCAACATTTTCCCCCACTATCCCCACCTTCTGCTCTATGCTGATTTCTTAGCCTTAACAAGGTAAAGGGTCCTCTACAGCGTCATTACAGGTTCTGGCTTTTTGCATTATTTTTAAACAGGTGTATGAGTGTGTACCGGAGTGTGTATGCACACACAGGCGTATGAGTGTGTACCGGAGTGTGTATGCACACACAGGCGTATGAGTGTGCACCGGAGTATGTATGCACACACACGTGTATGAGTGTGCACCAGAGTGTGCATGCACACATATGTGTATGAGTGTGCACCAGAGTGTGTATGCACACACAGGTGTATGAGTGTACACCGGAGTGTGTATGCACACACACGTGTATGAGTGTGCACCGGAGTGTGCATGCACACACACGTGTATGAGTGTGCACCAGAGTGTGCATGCACACACACGTGTATGAGTGTGCACCAGAGTGTGTATGCACACACAGGCGTATGAGTGTGCACCGGAGTGTGTATGCACACACACATGTATGAGTGTGCACCAGAGTGTGCATGCACACACACACGTGTATGAGTGTGCACCAGAATGTGTATGCACACACAGGTGTATGAGTGTACACCGGAGTGTGTATGCACACACAGGCGTATGAGTGTGCACCGGAGTGTGTATGCACACACAGGCATATGAGTGTGCACTGGAGTGTGTATGCACACACAGATGTATGAGTGTGCACCAGAGTGTGTATGCACACACAGGTGTATGAGTGTACACCGGAGTGTGTATGGCGTATGAGTGTGCACCAGAGTGTGTATGCACACACAGGCATATGAGTGTACACCGGAGTGTGTATGGCGTATGAGGGTGCACCAGAGTGTGTATGCACACACAGGTGTATGAGTGTACACTGGAGTGTGTATGTACACACAGGTGTGTGCATGTGGAGGGCAAAGGGTAAACCTAAGTTTCATGCTGAGAAATCCATGCACTTCTGTGACAAGGTCTCTTACTGGTCTGAAACCCACCAGTGAATGGGGATGGCTGGTAAGTGACCCCAGGACTGTCACTGCACCTCCAGCACTGAGACCACTCCCAGCGTTTCTGTGAATTCTGACGACTGGATTTGGATCCTCAAGCTTGCAAGAGAGGTGCTTTACAATGAGCTTTGTCAGATGACCCACCCCCACCCCCCACCCCGGGCCTCACAGAGCCCTGTGTGAGCATGATTGTCATTGTGGCTGATATCAAACTTCAATCCTGAATGTATCCAATTTGGTGCTGGGGTCAGCCCCTGCCATCTATTAATGCATTCATTGAAACATCTTCCCCTTGGTGTCAATCATACAAGAAAAAATCAGATTCATATTATAACGGACGCTGACAGGTTTAACATGAATTTTCCTCTCAGTCCAGTCATTCATACTTATTGCATTATCTCCCTTATTAAATGTTTACTGGCGGCTTATATTTGTGAACTGCTACTCATTCTCCTTTTTTTTTCTCTCAGAGAGAAATCACATGAGCTATCCTCAGCATTGCTGTCTATCAGTGCTCACCTCCACCCCCCACACACATATCTCTGGTGGTAGAATATGCTTCTATTAGCCAGAGATCTCTAGAGTAATACATGGGGGACTTATTAGATATATTTACTAGATATTAGGCATATTATTCCCATATTTAATAAATCCAATATCCATATATATGTATACATGTACGGCTTACAGGCTGCAGTCTTGTGGCCAATAGTGGCCAGATTATATCAGCTGGTTTTCAATAGAAGCTGAAATCTCCAGAGAAGCAGGCTCTAATGCTAAATGGACTTGCTAGTAAGGCAGGAACAAGCAGGCAAAGAGCAAGCTGTCCTCCTTCCAAGTCCTTATATAGTCTTCCAGCAGGAAGTGTGGCCCAGATTCGAGATGGACCCGGATTACAGATATGTACCTTCCTGACTCAAGAAAGATCCAGGTTAGAAGTAGATCTTCCTACTTCAGGTTAAGTAAAACGCCCTTCCTTGTGGACAGTCCGCTTTTGGATTTTAGTTCATTCCAGATGTAGTCAAGTTGGCAACCAAGAATAGCGTTCACACCTAGAGTCATCTTAATTTGAAAACAGAACAGGCAGCAAAGACTAAATTGGGAGGAGGGTGTCTGGGAGAGGATCCCATGGGATATGGAAAGGAGTGTGGGTGATAACTTGCATAAAGTCTAACACAGAGGCCCAGTACTATGCATCTCTTGATACCTGGAGTGAGATAAGGAGTTTGGTGACCTGACTACAACCCCCTGTGTTTCCTCTGCTCCACAAGAGATGCTTCCTATCCAACGTCCCTCATCCTCCCCAGTTCCATGAATGAGGCTCCCCTATCCAATGTCCTCTTCCTATCACAAGAACAAGGTCCATTTTCCTGAAGAACCTGAGAAGCCATCTTTAGTTTCCTGCAAGGTTACGAACTGACTCAATCAGAACAACCACATCTTCCTGAACACACTGGGGAAATTCCACACTCACTCCTGGACATTACAAAGCCTCCCCTCCCCCAATACCCCTTCTCACTCTGATCCTAAGCATGGTGTCCACATGACCCTGTGTGATCTGAGGTGTTTCCCTCCCATGAGCTGTGACTATGAGGTTCATTAGCATCGATCACCTGTATTGAAGGCTGATTATTGCATTGACTTCTCGGAAATCCTGAGGCGGGTTCCCTTTCTCTCCAGTGGGATAAACAGGAAGCAACTACTACAGATCTGGAAGGAGAAGCAGGGACTAAGATGTGCTCTGTCCAGTGAGTCACTACTGTGGCTTGCTGAGTTGCTGGAGCAAAGCCCTCCAGAGAATCCTGGCAGAGGTCGTAACCTACCTCAGGTATCTGAGGAGTAGACAAGCTGGGACTTTTAAAAGCCAGCTCTTGTGTCAATCATGGGTTGGGGATTGTCTCCATTCTTTTTTCTCACAACTCGGTCCTCAAATAGAGAGATTCTGAGGCTGTCAAGAGAACGTTTGTCTGCAGCATTATAGTTACATTGATGCCCGATGGGATACAAGCAGAGCCCTCGCTGCCACCACGTGAAAGAGTGGTAGTCCACTAAGCCCAAACTCTTTTTCCCTCACAATCTTCCCTCACAAAATTTATTAATCCACATATAGAGATCCTTTTCTTAGTTAAATAAAGCTCTGTAGGTGAAAAGAGGAGAAAGAAAATAAGTATTTCATGTCAACGTTGGAATGAAGCATAACACCAGTCTACCTCTTACATCTAGTATTCAGCAGTGAGATGAGTCTGAGGGGGGTGTGTACCAAATCCTTTAGAGCACACGAGCCTCAGATCAGGGCTCTTGGAAGTCTGAGAGTTGACACTGATGCTGCCAGGCCTGAAGCTACCTGGTCCCATGCTAAGACTCTGCAATCGGAAGTCTTCCAAGGCAGACTGTACTGAGTTGTAGAGATTTGATGGTTAGAATGATGCCACAGTAGGCTTCTCTCATCGGGGACAGGCCATCAAAGCATAAGGGAAAGCCACAGCAGAAAGCTCAGCATCTTTGTCTGTGTTGTCTTCTATTAAACGAGACTGTCTTTTTACCCATCAAGGTCAGTGATATAGTTAATGCCCCAGTCAAGGGCAGATCACGTAGACAACAGTGATCCCATGAGATTATACTGGAGCTGGGACTCACTGCCTAGTGAAGATGTGCCCCTGTAGTTGCATGCAATGCTGTTTGTGTAAACAAACCAATCCCACTCATGACCATGCAAGAGCAGTACACGTACAGCTATGTTCTAGGAGTAATCTTTGAGAATAAAAGACTATATTACAACTATTGCCCCCATTTGCTTTCTGTTACGATGATAAGACACTGACCCGAAGCAACTTAGGAAGAGAGTGCACTTGGTTTACAAATTATAGTCCATCATTGAGAGAAGCTATGACAGGAACTTAAAGCAGGAACTGAAGCAGAGACCTAAGAGACATGCTACTTAGTGGCTTGCTTTCCATGACCTGCTTAAATTGATTTATTACGTAACTCAGGACTACCTGCCCATAAGGGGCCCTCCCACGGTGGGTAGGACCCTCCTATCGATCATTAATGGAGAAATGAGCCACTCACGTGTTCACAAGCCAGTCTGATGGAGGCAATTCTTCATTTGAGGCTCCCTCTTCCCAGGGGACTCTAATTTATGTCAGATTAGCTAAAACTAATTTAGTTACTTATTATGCTGTGTGTGTGTGTGTGTGTGTGTGTGTGTGTGTGTGCACGCGTGCGCACGTGCGCACGCTTAATTGCAGTTGTACTCAATCATGTGTGCATTTGTGGAGGCCAGCAGTCAATGTCAAGTATCTCCTCTCTGTGAATTTCCACCTTATTATTTTTCTCTCTTGCTAAACCTGGAATAGCAATTTCAGCTAATTTGACTGGTCAGTGAATTACAGAGATCTGCTTGTCACCACCCCCTGCAACAGGGTTACAGATGTGCTGCTACTCTACCTGGATTTCACTTTGGGTGCCGTGGATCTGAACTCAGGCCCTCATTAATACATAGCAGGCAGTTTACCCTCTGAGCTGTCTCCCGAGAGTACACTATGCTATCCTTTAGAGTATTTTAGAATGTTTAACTTCTACAATGTCATGATGCAACATCTTGCCGTGTTATGTGATGACAGCATCCAGGCATCTGTGTTTACCATGTTACTTGACTGCGTGGTGAACCCAGGCCAGGTGACAAACTTAGAACCTGCAAACTGTGCAAATACTCTCTGTGTTGTCAATACAGTGACAAAACTGCTCAAGAATGCATCTTTCAGGATAGTCCCTTGTTGCTAGGTAACACATAATTATAATCAAACTTGACAGTCAGTGAGTTCAGCCAAGATCCTCGTGGACATGGCTGTTCTCCTCCAGAAACATGGGAACAGGAACTTCTAAAGGGGAACTGGAGTCAGAGTCCCCCTTGTTCCCAGAAAGCAAGCTCTTTTTGCTGACTTGGGGCATAGCTTGTACTCTTATCCTTTACCCTAAAGGACTGATGCAGGAGTCTGTTGAAAGTGGCCCAGCATCTAAGTTTCATGGAAAACCAGTTGCTCATAAAAAAAAGGGGTGGGGGGGCTGAGTCTGCTCTGTCTCTTTGCTTCTGAATTCAAATCAAAAGGAGCATGCTGGAACCCTTTCACTTGGGTAGAAAAAAAAATGGACTGAGATCATTTTGCTGATCTTCAATGTTTCCAGACATTGTTTTGGCTTCTTTTGAAGCCCTATTAACTTTTAGTATTATCTCTATTAGCACATCTCACTTGCCAGCTGAGTGGCTAAATTTCTTTCCCTATCCATTTCTTTCAATACCATAACATCAATATTATAGCATGTATCTTATGGGTTGCTGGGATAATAAATTAATATGCATTAAATGTCTATCCGGGTCTGTCTCGCTGCAGCATCCTTGGTCCTGCCCACCCTGGACTTGGTCCTCCTTCTTAGTCATGTGATGATTGTGTCTCCTTGTAGAATTATACACATTGTAAACTCTAACACCTCCATTCATGCACTGATTTCACAAACATTGACTTTTATTCATTAGATGACACTCAGTAAATGCTGGAGCCATAAAACAGGTACACCATCCCTGCTGTTGTTTAAAGCTCAGGATGCTCAACAGTAGAGAAATGAAGACTCTCTTTCTTTTACTGTGATGTAGTCCTTAAATTTCTCAACACAAAATACCTTAACAACTGAAAGGAGGAAGGATTATTTTAGCTCATGTTTTCAGAGGGATTTGGTTTATCATAGTTGGGGGCGGGGGAGTCATGGTAGAATTCACGGGGGCCAGAATGTATGGGCAGCATCCACACACTTTGATGGAGCAGGAAGCAGAGGCTGCAGCCTGAACCACAAGTAGCATCATCCTCGAAGTCCTGCCTCTAGCTGCTGTCTTACATCAATTAAACCCTACTCCCTAAAGGTGCCAAGCATTCAAAATAAGGCCACACGCTGGAGGTCAAGAATTCAAGGCATGAGTCTGTGGGAGACGCGTCAGATTCTATTATAACACGTGGCCACAAACTCTACAGAGAAACATAAATGGGCAGAGTTAGAAGGAAGAAAACCAGAAGGTTTTCTAAAGGGAAAGAAAATTAAGCTGGATCTACAGAACCAGTGGGACAGAGGGAAAAGAGGTCATGCAAGATGAACGGGAAATAGAGTAAAGGTCCAGAGGCCAACACCAGACTCTATCCACATCAGTAGAGAGGGAGTCAGGACGATACCAATAAAGGGCAGGGCAGATAAAGGGTGGCCCAACTTGACATAGCGGGAACCCAAGGAAAAAACTAGTTCTGGAAGAAACGATGCTAAATTTGAGAAAGCAAGTGATAGAACAAGCATGATTGACTGTGGGCTTAAAACCTCTGCAAAGATGGGCCAGGTGGCGGTTGAGAGCGGAAGTCAGCTTGTGAGAATTGAGGAATGAACTTCGGTTGAACATAAACAGACTCTGTGGTTGTTGTGGCCTAGACTGCACCACCATCCCATTTCCTGTTGCGATGGTGTATTCATACTCCTAACAGAGGAGTGTCTAGAGATCACAGAGGCTTGCTGCTTTTGCCTTCTATCTAGCATGCACCACTCAGCTCTGTTTGCACATTAGTCCATAGCTTGGAGTCCATCTATTGTCCTTAAAGCCCCACTGCCAGTTTTTCATCTTAAGAATGCAACACACTGCCCATCGCCCCAACAGTTCTATGTACACCCCTGTGCTTTCGAACTTCTCTCTTCCTCACATGTTATGGTTTAGGAATTTATTTAGCATCACGTATGTGGTGCTGTAGTTAACCACCACTTTCATGTATCTCTATTTTTTTAAATGGAGCTGGACTATTAAGTGACCTTAATGATATACTAGGTCAGTGTGAGCAGAGACTCCCACTTGTGGCAGAACTGGGATCTAGAACCCACAAATCACCCACGGACCCCTTTCCTTTGTCTTCCTCTAGAACAAAAGCTCCAAAAGCTTGATTTCTTCTCTGTCTAAGCTGTCCTGTAGCCAGACTGGGTGGATGGCAAAAGAATTTAGACAGAAACCTTAGGGTTAGAATTTCTTTGAGGATGTAAAGCCAAGCCTCATTATTAGTTATTTTTCTCTTTGTAGTAGGAAGTCCCTGGGTCTCAGTGGAGGCTTCAAGAAAATCCATTTGCTCATAAACAGAAGCACAGCCTAAATTAGCGCTTTATCTTTGGATTCTTGGAGGTTTCCTTTGGCTAGTGGTTTAAAGGTATGGTCCATCATGGCAGACGGCAGGGCAGCAAGACGGACCAAGGCAGCTGGTCACATGACTTCAGTCAGGAAGCAGAGAGGTGAGTGCTCAGCTCACATTCTCGTATTCGCTCAACCCAGGACCTCAACCAATCATGGCATGGTGCAGTCCACACTCAGGATGGGACTTCTCACCTCAGTTCGACCTCTCCTGAAATGTTCTCATATACACACCTGGAGGTGTATCTTCTGGGTGATTCTAAGTCCCTCACCAATAGACAGACAACCAAAGTTAACCATCACAGGCTTACTAGGAAAATGCCCTCCCCCACCTCTCCTTTTTTCCTCTCTGCTATAATATGGACTATACAGAGGGCAGACACACCTGGCTGATGGAAAGATGAGAAGCTCACCTGAATATGGTCCAGTAGAGAACAAGGATCATGGGATACTAACACGGCAGCTGCTGGGCTAGCCTAGGCTAGCTCAGAACTACTTGCTTAGAGAGAGCCATAAACATCACCTGTTATGTGTCCCACCACTCATTGTTCAAAAGGAACAAGCAATCATGGATGGCATTGCTCCTGAAAGCATGATAAGAAGGAACTTGGTTGGTGCTGCTATGAGGTCCCTGAGACTAATGAGAGCTATAGCCCTCATCCTGTGGTCAGGGCTAACCAACTCCAAGTTCACAGCAAGTAGACCCCTGCTGGCAGTGCTGCTTCCAGCACATATCTCCTGCCAGTAGACATCCTGCCAGACCCCCACGTGGACTGCTAGGATAGATTTCTGGTCCATTTGGTTTCTTCAACATAAAGTCCCAAGGAATCCAGGAACCTTCCAGGACAAGAACGCGTAAAACGGCATCTTCACACCAATAAAAGTAGACAATCATTGCCTGGTGCATAAAATGATTGATAGGGAGAATCAGCAAAGGAGTAGGGAAAGGTGTAAGAGTAGACAGGACAGGACAGGACAGGACAGCCGGGGTCTGGCACTTTGGTGGGAAGGGAGAACATGTAGGCTGAGTGGTATGGGTAGGACTGAGTGATGTAGTTTGTTTAAAATCAACAACTTGGGGACCCTGGTGCCATGTACGTTGATGCTACAGCAGTTAGGAAGGTCTAAACATCCCCATTTTCCATGGTAATAAATGCATGTGTTGGCTGTGTCTTAAACCCTGCAAAGGGCCATAAAACTACGAGCTGTTAAAGGAAGCCTGGACTGAGCCATGCAGGGAACTGTTAAACAAGTGGGTTCTCTGGGCCTTGGCTGTAAAATGGCTAAGCAAACGCTTTGCAAATATTTCTCTGTGGCACTCTCCACAATTCGATGGCTTTTCCCAAACACGTTCTTGGGGAATTAAGCCTGGGGCAAGTGTTCTACCATTGAGCGACGTGCTCAGCCTGGAACACTTCATTTCAACTAAGATTTCATGCAGTAGTGATCAACCTGAACCAAGTTGACATAGCCTGTGCATCTCTAAATGCAGAATGAGAAACCCGAAGGGTCTTCCCTCACCTGCCACCCTGCTTAAGGGCTCTTAATACCACAAGGCCGGATAGCATCCTGGGTCAACTTCAGCTATGAATGTCACTTTGCCAGGACAACAAAATTAGAAAGAATCTGAGTGGTCAGGTGCAGGTAGAGAGCTGAGAAACAAGAGGCAGGGCATGGGTTTTCCACCTCACTTGTTAGCTTTGTATAGAAAGGATTTCTTCACAGTGTTATTTTGAAGACATTTTAAGCATGTCACTTCAGCGTGTGACCAGAATAGTGATAAACTGTTTTGAAAGCAGTCATTTCAGCAAATAAAAGAAGTTTCATTTTAAGAGGTGGGGATGGGTGTGCATGAAATATAGATTTATTTGGATTGTGAACTACATAGGCTGCAAAGACTATATGAATAAAGGGTTAACTTAGAAAACTCAAGGAGGAACCTGCTTCACAAACAAGGAAAGAATTTAGAAAGCCAGGGCTGATCTTACTATGCTCTTAGAAATGGCCTTGGAAGGTGTCCTGGGTTCAAGTCCTAAGTCTCACACCGGCCTCCTCCACGGCTCACTTTCTCTCTGTGTGTAAAGGTGCCTGACACACAAATGTTGACTTGTTTCTTCTGGGCCTCAGGTATCATTTGAGGCAGAGCCGTAAAGGAAACAGACAAAATGCCATGCCCATGTAGAACATCCTGCCTAGTGGGTGGGAGCAGATAACAACTGATATGAAGTCTGTTTCATGTTTCAAGGTGAACGGTGAGATGCTGAAAGCCAAGGAGGGGAGAGTGAGGCCTGGGTCCCTGCTGGGGTAAAGAGGAGGTGAGGTGCAGAGTCTTCCAAGCCTGAACTTGAAGCAGATGCAAGCTGGACGAGTATTGTGAGTGAAGGGTAGGAAACAGTAGTCAAGGCAGAGAACATGGTCAGAGACAAGACACACGATGGTCAAGAAATACCCTCAAGTTCTTTATGGAGAAACCATGCAAGCACATAGGGGGAACTAAAGGAATAAGATCAGAGAGGCAGCTAGGCCAGATTTTGTAATGATTCAGGCTTTAAAATGGACTTTGGCTTTTGCTGTGAGTGTGTCAGGAACTCTCTGAAGGAGAGCGATGGACCGGAGTTCATATTTTAAAAGACTTTTGATTATGTTAAGAATAAGCACTAGATGGGTGTGGGCTCTGAATCAAGGACAACCATCAGAAAGGCTTCTGAGCTTGCTGATCTGATATGAATTCACGACTCTGAGTCTAAGTCTCGGGGCACTACACACAGTCAAGATGCAGTTCCATTGTCAAGAGGTTTGCTAAAAACACGCCAGCAGGAAAAATAGAGCCAGTCACTGCGGCCACCTATCATGAACTCGGAGATGGCAAAAACACTCGTCAGAGCAATTTTTGGAGCCTGCTTTATGACCCCAGCCAATGGATATGTGAGGAAGACTGGGGACAGGTCACACCCTAATTTCTCTGGCCTTTTTTGATCTTTGTTCTTTCTAATTTAGTGATTTTTTTTACTGTAATATTTTTGTTAGTGCATATTAATTATACTAAATGGGCTTCACTCTGACATTTTCATAATATGCAATAATATATTTCAGTCATATTTGCCCACCATTATCTGTCTTCTTTACTGATCTCAAGGAACTTGTAGTCAAAAATTGAAAGCCAAAGACCAGTATCTTAGTCAAGGTTTCTATTCGTGCACAAACATCATGGCCAAGAAGCAAGTTGGGGAGGAAAGGGTTTATTCAGCTTACACTTCCACATTGCTGTTCATCACCAAAGGAAGTCAGGACTGGAACTCAAGCAGGTCAGGAAGCAGGAGCTGATGCAGAGGCCATGGAGGGATGTTACTTATTGGCTTGCTACCCCTGCCTTGCTCAGTTTGCTTTCTTATAGAACCCAAGACCACCAGCCCAGGGACGGCACCACCCACAATGGGCTGGGTCCTTCCCCCTTCATCACTAGTTGAGAAAATGCCTTACAGCTGGGTCTCATGGAGGCATTTCCTCAACTGAGGCTCCTTTTCTGTGATAACTTCAGCTTGTGTCAAGTTGACACACAAAACTATCCAGTACAACTAGCAAGTTATATTTTGGGTTCCTCCAGACCTAGGGTTCATAAAGAATCTTCTGAGAACTCATTACTTAGAATACTGTGATGCTACTGCTGGATGCTGGTCAATGAACTCCTCCCTCAGAGTCCAGCCTCTTGGTAAGGGTGACAGAAATCCACCTGCATCGGTACTTTTTCCAACACTTCCTTCTCTGATCTAAGTCTCAGAGTAAATGCTGATTCAGGCTACAGGGTAGAAACCCTGGAAGAAGAGAATGAATAGTTTAGTCCATTTCCATGTTTGGTTTTTATTTCAAAATCCTATGTTGATCCTTTATAGTTACAACCCTTTGCTTTAAGTGGCGTGTACAAGATTAGGAAGACAGTTTTAAGCGGAGCATCAAGTATCATCCTAGATGTATTCTGTAATAATTGAAGACTAGAATTGATATCATCCAATATAAAAGTCATTTTGTGGGGTTGGGGATTTAGCTCAGTGGTAGAGCGCTTGCCTGGCAAGCGCAAGGCCCTGGGTTAGGTCCCCAGGTCTGAAAAAAAGAAAAAAGAAAAAAAAAAGTCATTTTGGCCTTAGGTGCTAAATTAACAAGGAAACACGGAGGAGGGTTTGGGGTAATCATGTAAAAAAAAATCTATGTATAGATGGTAAATTCTTCAAACCCTTCTCCCACTGAGCACAGAATGCTAATAGGCTCAGACCCCAAGGAAGGCCTGGAATGTCCTGGAGGGGGGGGATATGATCACATGATTAACTGAATGCTGTGAAGCAAGACCTGTCTATCTACTCTGTTCTTGCTCATGCCTGAAAGGGGTGTGGCTACACGGAAAAGGTAGGAACCCCAGGTCTGGCTATCTGTTGGGTAAATAAAGGAATGAGCTTGTGACGTAATGAGCAGACTGAATGGTTCCAGAGACTCAAGAGCAGCACAAGAAGTCAGAGGACTTCCGATCAGCTTCTTCAGTACCCAAGCGAGTGTGACTCCCACTTGCCGATCTCGGACTGGCCTCTCATCGAGAGGGAAGGTGGGACGAAGCCTTTAGATGAGCAAAGGCCTGAGGAGTTTATTGACATTATATTTTTTTTCTAAGAATATCTAAGGGGAATGTCTGTTAGAAATAGGTAACATACAAGAAAGAAAAAGAAAGGAGGGGATAAGGGAGGGGAGGGAAGGGGACAAGATGGGACAGGAGAGGAGAGGAGAGGAGAGGAGAGGAGAGGAGAGGAGAGGAGAGGAGAGGAGAGGAGAGGAGAGGAGAGGAGAGGAGAGGAGAGGAGAGGAGAGGACAGGACAGACAAGGCCAAAATCCAGGTACCTTAGATCTTGATCAGCCTAACGGAATTTAAGACGACTAAAATCCAAATCCAACCACCACATGGAAACTAAAGCAAGTACAGGCTGTCCTGATCTGGGCAGGGCAGCACATGGGCTCTTGAAGGTGATGTTTTCCAGAAAAAAGAAAGCAATTGAACCGATAGGTTATCTGGGTGAATGACTGCGCTGGGTGGGATTTTTTTTTTTACAGCTCTTTTGGAAAGGGTAGAATAAAATCTATGCCATGTATTCATAAAACCAAGCAAACGAAAGTTAAGCTGGAGAAAAGGGAACAAAGACAGCGCGGTCAGTGCTCGGTTCGGCGGCGGCGAGCCATGTTTACACTCACAGCAATGCAGAGGAACACAGAATTAATGGGAAACTGGCTGGACAAAGTTCCAAAGAGGGAGAATCACAGTGTGTGGTCTCTGAGTGCACATGTGGCTGACTGTCCTTTCATGGTGGCAATGCAGGGGAAACCTGACTCTATACCACCAGCAAGCATTAGTCCAAGTCACAGATTTTGGGGGGTTTTCTAGGAAAAAAAAATCATCACCCTTTCTGGCTTTCTAACTATTTAGTAAATTACTCAGCAAAACAAAACTACAGCAACGAACAAAAACAATCAAATGTGAACATAAAGTAATATGACCTAAACCATGTAATTAAAGATTTAAATTTTCTATATATCCTAAATTTTAAATATTATTAATATAAAATATAATTAGGTCAAGTTTAGTTTAGTTTTACATAAGAGCTGATATGGCCAAGGCTAATACTGAAATCTGTTATGTATCTGGGGCTAGTCTTTGACCTTTCATCCTCCTGCCTCAAGTCTCCCAAGTGCCAGGATTATAAGCTTGTGACACCATACTCAGCATTATGAAGGGTAAGTTTTGAAAATATTAAGTGTGTGTGTACATGTGTGTGTGCAAGTGTGTGTGTGTGTGTGTGTGTGTGTGTGTGTGTGAGAGAGAGAGAGAGAGAGAGAGAGAGAGAGAGAGAGAGAGAGTGCACATATCGAAGTCAAAGGACAGAGGACAAGTCATGAGAGTTGGTTCTCTCCATTCCCTCTATCTGTTGGTTCCAGGAGGAATTGAGCTCAGATAACTTCATTAGGCTTGGTGACAAAGGCCTTTACTTTACTGATCCACCTTCCCAGCCCATGGGGGGGGGTGGTAATTTTTACACCACACACCACAGAGGCTGGACAGAGGGAAGCAACATTTGCTTTGAGGAACAAGCAGATGCTTTCACTGTTGGGAACTCTCCTCTATGCGAGGCTTTGGGGATTTCCTGCCTACCACAAGAGATGGAGGCACAGTGGCCATGCAAGTGTAGGTCAGTTTCATAAGGCCCTATAGTTATGGAGGTGCTATGGTGTGAACTGTGTCCTCACTCCAAATTCACAGGTCAAAGTCGATCACCAATGCAACGGAAGGAAGGTTCAGTTCTTCTCCAGGAGGTGAGCTGAATCCTCAAGATTGGATTAGTGCTTATTCATCTTCGAAGCTGAAATGTAAGCCACAACCTCCTGGTCTAAATGCTTGTTTCTTGGCCAGCAGTGGTGCTCTCAGAGGAGAGCAGAGTTGCTAGGAGTGGAGCATCAGTGTTTGGGTCCTACCTTTGTTCTAGTTCCAATCTATTCCCTAGTCTACCACCATGTGAGAAGCCTCTGCCACACGCTTCTCAGCCAACATAGTCACCTGACCCACCATGATGAACTGAGACACACTGAAACCATATGCCAGCATAAATCTTTCTTCCGTAACCTGTGTCTGTCAGGTAATAGGCCACAGCAAAGCAGAGCTGATACAGAACTCTTACAAAAGAGACTAGAAGCAGCTTGTCCAGCCCTCCTGTCAAGAAGGGCTAAAGTAAGAAGGTATCTCCCATGAGAAAAGATTCTTGCCAGAGCTTGATCTCAGCCTGTGCAGCTTCTAGGACAAGTAAGAAAGTTCCACCAATTATAATCATCCAAAGACCGTTGTTATAGCAGCTCAATAAACTATGAGAGCAAAGACATTACCAGAGGCCAGTGTCATGATTGTCTTGTGTCCCTCAAAATTCACAGGCTAAAGGTTTAATGCTCCCATTCCAATATGGCAGGGACTTTAGGAAGGTTCAGCATGAAATGGAGTCATAAAGGTGGGGTTCTGAGCAATTGAAGCTAGCGTTCTGACAAGAAAAGACATCCAATCAGTCAGTCAGTCAGTTATCAATCTTTCTCTCTTTTCCTCCCTCCCTCCCGCCTTCCACCTTTCTTCTCACCAAGAATAAACCACACTGACATGTTGGTCTTGGGCATGAGCCTCCATTGTAGCTATGGAGGCTGAAAACAGAGAGAAAAATCTAGGTTCGTCCTCCAACATCCTGTCCTAAGCATGCTTATTTCTTCTGCCTCAAATGACCCCCTCCTCTCTTCCTCCACACATACATACTTAGATACAGAGACATTTCTACATACTGTCCAGAACTCTAAGCCTTTGGCTACGGCCTCCCAGGATACGCTGCACTTAAGTCCACACACATCAGGCTTCTCTCTTCCCACACAGTTCACCTTGTGCATAATGTGAATTCCCTGGCCATGTTAGGGACATGACTTACTTAGGTCAAGGGACTCTTGCTCTCTCTCTCTCTCTCTGAAATTCCTGCCTGAAGCAACCAGTCCAGCTCAATACCAGAGCCCTTGCCTAGCGTGCCTCAGATCCTGAGTCAACACCAACATCCCCCCACACCCAGAACGGTAATTGGAAATATACTTTGTCAGACATGATGATAAATGCCTGTAAAACTCAGCACTCAGAAGGCTGACCCTGAAGGATCACCACGAGTTCAAGGCTGCTTTGAGCTACACAGTGAGTTCAAAGCCAACTGTACATAAATATAATTCTAAGAACCTATTTGGAAAAAAAAGAGAAATTCTTGCCTAAAATTTAGCTTCTACTACTATATAAATAACAGATCAATTTCACTCATGGGAAGTAGAGGCAAGCCCAACATCCCTCTCCTTAGAACAGGTGACTTCCAAAAACTCGCCAATACTGTTTAATGTGTGTGTCACGGGCTAAAAGTACACGTGCTGGCATTGTGTCCCCATTCCTTTAGCGTATAACCATAGTCAGTGCAGAAGCCTTAACTATGTAACTGAGTTAAAATAAGATCATTAGGGCAACCCTGTGCTAACATCACTGGAGTCACCATAGGAAGGAGATCGGGGACAAACACAGAGGGAAGACAATGTGAGGAGGCAGGGAGCAGACAGCCATTCACAAGCCACAGAGAAAGGCTGCAGCAGACCTTAAGTTTAGGTTGCAGCCTCCAGAACAGGAATAAGGAGTTCCGACTCAGCAATCCGCAATGCTTAGTTACAGCCGATACAGTCGGTAGTTGCATATCCCCAAACTTGACTGCACTCCCCGTTTCTTCCCTAATTCTGTCCCATCAACAACACATCAAGACTGAAACCCCTTTATGTGTCTGCTTAAAGCCACACCCCCAACCTCAGGTCATGAGCAATAACTCAGCCCTGCCCTAATTTCTGTCTATGACAGTGTCCTGAGTGTTCTCTCAACCTTGGGTTCCGTCCCTTTTCGGTCTCATTTCTAATTAGGAGGATGCTCATAAGATGACACAACGGATCCCAAACATGCAGAGCCAGGTCCTCAGAGCGAGGGCACCCACTCAACCACGTACCCACGTCACAGGACGGGAGCCTGACACACACCTGGACTCAGGCCTGTGTTTCTCCCAAGATTTAATAACTAAGGTGACTATCACAGTGGGAAACACCCCTGCTTCCCACAAGATAAATCACCTCTCCAAATCGGAACCCCATCTCACCACACCTTTCGAAAGCCCTTGACTGGGTTTCCACAGCCTGTGACAGAATGCCTGGATTAGTTCACAAGGATCACCCCCTGGCTTGCTAATTATTATTTGCTGTCCCATCTCGGCGCCATCAGTGAGCATCCTAGACTCAAGCTCTATTAGTTACTCTTGTGCAGCCTTGACCTGATAGAGGCTAATCGAGGGAGGAAAGACTTGTTTGGCTTGAAACTTCTGAGGGACTTAGTTCATCGAGATAGGGAAGGTGAGGCGGAATGGGCCAGCCAATGGCAGTGGGAACCTATGGAGGAGGCTGTTCCCATCCCATCTGGCCAGGAAACGGATCAGCAAGACACGAAGCAGGGCCAGAAATATAACCTTTAAGGTCAACCTCTAGGGATCTGCTTCTGCCATTCGGGCTCCACCACCTATAGGATCCCTGGAGAGCACCATAGAGTGGGAAACCAGCATTCAAACTAGGAGTCTATGCGGATTCAAGTCACACCACTGGGCACCCTGAAAGGGCTTCATTCTCAAATGCATCTTTATGCCCAGACTTTATGCATGAGCATTGAGTTTCCTCTGGTCTGTGTGTGGAATTTTACGGTTCTGACACTTGGACATATTCCCAGGACAGTACTTGCTCTGGGTGCTCACTGCTTGTTTCCCACACAGGGGTGGGGGCCCTTCCTGAGCAGGGTGGGGCACTCTTTCAGAGGTAGGTGACAGGCTCTGCCACTCCAGCTGACCATGTCATGGCCTCATAAGATTCCCTAGAGATTAAGTGATTGATGTGCTCTGCTAAGGATGCAGCGGAGTGAACCCGGCAATCACCTCCCTAAGGCGAGAGGGATGTTTTCCCCCAAATTGAATTAGGTCCCACCTGCATAGCCACTCTCCTGAAGTCCAGGCACAGAGATAACAGCCCGTGTCTCTAGCAGCATAAATATCTGCTGAAGGGATGAATGAAGTCATTAATAACCTTTGACTGTGTGCTGGAGTCAGTGCTCTGCTGGGAAGAACATTTCCAAAAGAAAAAGGAAAATCACCCCTTGGAGTCGGAATAGAATTGCTGGGTCACAAATCATTCTTTCCTTAGGGGACTGACTTTTAATGAAAATCACAGGAAATGAGGTGGACATGCCTGTTCCTTGGGTCTGGCTAAAAGGACAAAGCAGTCACACACAAAGCTGGTCCTTAGTGAAACAATGGAGTCTCAGAGTGTGTTTAATGATTCTTTCAAAGCAGAAGAAGGCAACCTGAAGTGGACACCGAGACACACGCCTGACCTTAAGGGTTTGTAAAAAAGCTTTTCTGAGACAACCACAAGTCGGGCAAGGTATCTCTCACCTCCCAGGTTCAGCAAGGACTCCTCTGTTGAGCCTCCAAGTGTCTTTCACTTTAGGCTGCCCCAGGTTGCATGCAGGAGATACAGACAAGCCTCTAAAATGCCCCTTTCCCCCAACCCCCATGGGCTGTTCTGCATTCTCTGTTGCTATCTCCCAAGTGATTCATTAAGTCTGACTTCACAGTTAGAAAGGATTCAAAGATCATAGGCTGATCAGTCAGCAACAGGATAATGGTACGGCACCCAGACCAAGAGTCCTGACCCCTACATCTCCCCAAAACCCTCTCTCCGTTCCTGAAAGCCTGTCATTCCTGATCACTAACCACCTCACGATGCCAGAGGTGCCTTGGGAAATCACTCTGCATGTCAAACAATTCAAACAATTCAAGTGTTATTTCTCCAATCTGAAGTTCAAGAACAGGAGCACCGCCTCTGGCATCAGTACCCTGCTCATCTGTGTGACCAGGCCAGGTTACTAGAACATGTCTTTATTTTTCTTGCTGTAAAGTGAGCATTTTGGTAGTCTTACATAATCTCCTTGCTGGGAAGATAGGACGGTCCCATATACATAAAGCTACAGAAGCCCAGCACATAGTAATAAGAGCTCAGTGACAGCTAACACTCCCCGATTCCACTGAGCTTGTTACAACACCCTGTGCACCGTGAGCCCTCACATCAGATCGACTAATGTCCATCTTATGGGCAGCAATTTAATCCTGACGTAAATGGCCTAAAAACTTGGGAGGAAATATAAAAGAAGTGGTAGGTGTGCTGGCTAGATTTATGGCCACTTGACACAAACTATAGTCATCCTAAATCTGAGAAGATGCCTCCATTAGATCACGCTGTAGGCAAGCCTGCAGAGCATTTTGTTAATTAGTGATCAGTAGAGTAGGGCCCAGTTCACTGTGGGTGACATCATCCCTGGGGGGGATGATGGTCCTGGGTTCTATAAGAAAGCAGGCTCAGCAAGCCAGTAAGGAGCGAGCCAGTAAGCAGCACCCCTCCATGGCCTCTGCATCAGCACCTGCCTCTAGGTTCCTGCCCCGTGTGAGTTCCTGTCCTGGCTTCCTTCTGTAATACACTGTGATACAGAAGTGTAAGCCCAGTAAATCCTTTACTGCCCAATTTGCTTTTTGGTCACAGTGTTTCAGTGTGGCAACAGAAACCCTAGCTAAGACAGTAGAGAAGACGTATCAACTGTATCTCACTCCACACGACTGTGTACATTACCTGGTGAACCTTAGCCTTTAATTTAGACCTCTTTAAAAATACTTAAATCTTCTTCATAGCCCAACGGCATAACCTTTGCTTAGATGTTTCAGCTGATATTTAAGCCTAGCCATGTAGGCACATGAAATAACACAACGCTTGCCTGCTCACAATTATTCCAATATGATGTGTTGTATAAGTTCTCTAAGTTCTCCAGTGTATAGGAAGTATAATTGCATAATTAATAATGTCCAGTGACTTTTATAGTGAAAGTAACAGCACTGCCTGGTTTTATAATAACCCTATCTTCCCAAATAGGAGCCTTAAACTTATCTGCACTCAACATCGACTCTACTCTTGAGCATCAAGCAAGAGCTGATCTGCTTTTTAATCTTGGATGATATTTTATGTGTGGCTCCTTACTCTAGAATGAGATATATAAAGTCAATCCATTTGTACGATTACAGTATGTGTCAATCTTCTGACCCTTTTCATTGCTGACTAGTATGCCATGAATAGATATACCACATTTGTTTCCATTGTTTCCATTATTTGACTGTTAGAAATAATTTATCTATCTGTGCTCACAAGTAAGCCTGTCATGTAATAGCATATATTTTTACTTATCTTCGGTAGACACCTGAGACTGAGTCATATGAAAATTTAACTTTTTAAAAATATTTCCAACCTTTGCCAAATTGGCTGCACTTGGACCTTTCCTGGTATCTGATTTCAGGTGTGCAACCTCTAAGCTCATGTTCAACCCATGCCTGTCATCCTTGCAACCTCTTAACAACACATGTTCCTCCCTTACCCCCTAGTATGTCAGTGCAGGTGGAATGGCATGTGGAACAAAGATGTCCCCATGTGTTCTGCTGAGACTCATTTTGCCGGGATTTAGAGGGTGCTGGGGCAGCTCTCCTGCAAAGTGTGAGGACACAGGTGTACATCTTTGACCATGAAACATGGACTTAAATCTTTCCAGAACAGAACCTTCCCAGTGTCAACACTCTTAAATGAGATTCTATTTCTGCATCAACTCCACAGAGGGCATTCAGATCGGGATCGCTATAGGATTTGGAGACAATACCCATTGATTTTCAAGTAATAAGACGTAAGAAAACATTCCACAAAAGAGGATTGATTTTTTTTTAGTCACTTCTGTAATAATTTCTCAAATATAAAACCTTGGTTACAGTTCTTAGGGTTCCCTGTAGTCTCCCAAAGAAGATATAAAACTACGGGGCTCTGACTACTTTGTCTGTCCAGAACTGGCCATCACCCCCCCATTTGCTCCCCTTCCTGCCCAAGTAATAAACCTTTCATGATACTATCACAGCATTCCCGAGTTCAGGGTCAGAACCTCAGCCAGGGAAGGAACGTCAAGTTCTAGGGGGATGCTAAACAACATTCTAGGAAATTGGGTTTCATTACAGCTTTGATTGACATTTCCCTGGTGAATAGTGATGGTAAATATTTTTACACAACCGTATTAGCCACAGTGTATGTGCGTGTTTATGTGCATTCATGTGTGTGTTCATGCGTGCATGCGTGTGGCTGCATGTGTGTACATGGATATGCATGTGTGTATATGTGTGTGTTCATGCATTTGTGCACACCTTTGTGTGTGTGTGTATCTGTGTGTGTGTGTGTGTGTGTGTGTGTGTGTGTGTGTGTGTGTTCCTCGGTAAAATCTCACTTAAACTGTCGGTCTCTTTCCAGTGTTGGGGTTGAAATCCAGGTCTTCACAAGTACATTCCACTGAGATATATCCATAGCACATGGGTGTTTTTGAGGCAGGGTCTCACTCTACAGTTCAGGTTGAACGTCTCTTCCTGTCTCCATCTCCCTAGGGCTAGGATTTATAGGTGTGTGCCACCATTTCCGTCTGTTCAGCCGATTTTTAGGCTGAGTTGTTGTGTTCACATGTCAGTTCTCAGATTAAAAATTTGCATGTTTTTTTTTACCAATACATGGCTTTCTTCTATTGGTATATGTTGAGCCACAGATTATTTAATTTTGATAAACTAAATGCCTTTTCTCTTATACTTTTAATGTTGTATGTAAATATTCTAGCTTATCCAATAGTATAGCATTGAACATCAAAGAGACTCTGTCTCAAACAAGGTAGAAAGCAAGGACTGATACCTAAGGCTCTCCCCTGATTTCTACCCATCAAATATCAAATGTTGTGGCATGTGTATATCTGCATTCACGTATGAAAACACAGTACACACACACACACACACACACACACACACACACACTATTTGAAAAAGAACACAATTATAAACGTAAGCATGCGTTTATAGTTCTTTAATGCTATATGCACCAGGCTCGTTAGCCCCACGACATTGAGTACTACTGTCTGCCTTCCTGTCTCACCACAGGAAGTGTGTGATTAGGGGCATCCATCTTTGTATGGGTTCTAGGTATCTGAACTGAGGCCCTCACACATGTAGCACTAAAAGCTTTATCTACTGAACAATTTCTCAACTGGATACACACATATGTGTGTGTACGTGTGCGTGTGTGTGTGTTTTTAAAGGTCTAGATTTACTGCTTTGGTTTGAATGTTTTGCTCACATTTTTGCATTAGGAACTAAAACCTCAATGCAAAAGTGTTGGGAGATGAGGCTCACTAAGAGGTGACTGGGTCAAGAGTGCAAGGTCCTCATGGACAGATCTCTGTCTATGTTCAGGAGAAGATTAGTTACCATGAGAATAGATGTGACAAAAGCAAGGCCACCCCTCTTCCTTTATTTCCACATGTGCTTGCTTGCCTTTCTCCTTTCCTCCATGAGCTAACACAGCAGGAAGTCCTTGGACTTCCCAGCCTAGTGAAGTATCTCTTCTTTATAGATGACCACGTCTGTGCTATTCTAGTACAAAGGCAAGGAACTGGTAGACATTTATCTCACTACATGGAGCGATCCAAATGAACCACAATTATTCGTTAAAGAGATTATCCTCTCTCCACCATCTGGAAATCTCACTTTCAAATGTGTTAATTCATTTAATTAATTTCGCTTGAAAGACTCTGTCATACCCAATAAAACACATTTATAAAATAAATAAATAAATCTTATCTGAAAGTTCCACTTTTAAGATGATCTCTAAACAGCAGCTGTATTCCGATTTTAATTGTTTCCATAGCAGATTATATAAAATTTTAATATGATGCAATGTCTCACAGTTGCCCATAAGTACTTATAAAAATGGACGTTCATATAGCTGGCCATACCACATCAGGATCCTTAAAAATACTTATTTTGGGGGTTGGACAGAGCACATTGGTTAAGAGCAATAGTTGCTTTTCCAGGGGACCCAGGTTCAATTCCCAGCATGCACCTGGCAGCTTACAATTGTTTCAAGGGATGCCACACCCTCACCTAGACACACATGTGGGCAAAACAACAATGAACATAAAACAAAAAAATAAGAAAAATCACTTTAAAATTAAAAACAAACCAGCCCTCCAGAAAGAGACTAAGAATAAAAAAGACAAATGGAGAAAGTCTTATGTAATAGTCAAAATGTTATATAATCACCATTTTTTCAGGATTCAGCTTTTTCTAAGAAACTAGTCTATGGTTAAAATATATAAGAGCCATGTGCATGCAGTAGTGATCTACTATAATATTGGAAAATTTATGTGAACACCAACCAGTTTAAAATATGTCATTTTTGTTTGAAATAGCATTCTAGTGGCAGCCCATCTTAAGTCAGAGTAATACTGACGCTTGTCTCTGAAGATTCTTTATCATTATTAATCTACAGTTACATTTCAACCAAATGTTTCGATTGATATGTGGAGTTTCAGAATGTTCAAAACTTAACAGAAGCGAGGGAGGTTAACACTAACGGGTTACTAGTCTCTACAGTTTTGTTTTGTTTTGTTTTGTTTTGTAACTTAGAGGAAATGGGAAAAGCATTGGGGGACTGTTTAATCGGGGAAAAAGGAAGCTGGCCAATATAGAAGGAGAGGGTAAAAGAGGGGGAAACATAAAACCCCAGTGTTTAATAAAGTCCCAAGGAATCAAATTATTTTGTATTTACCTAAAGGTACATTATACATTCAAGTATTACACACCTTAATGAAATCACTTCACTTAGGCTGACAGTATTCCCCCCCAGAGATATAGACTATCTAACAACCCCCCCAGAAGCAAGCATGAGAATTCTCCATTTGAGTTGTTGGCTGGTGTTGATTAATAGACTTCTTACACAATGTAAGGTATCACCACTGCCCTTGCTTACCTCCTAGAGGCTGAAGGTAAGCCCTCTTGCTGAAGACAGCATACACTTGAGACATAGGATTCCAAGGATTCAAGCTGGATCTAACCTGAAAAACTTCTCCTTCCACTCAGTGTTTATAACACCCGGTGATGTGCAAGCTGCCAACGGAGGGAAGCAATCGATGGTTCTACTCAGCTGTGACACCTAGGAAACACACACATGACCAGTATGGCAAGACTACCTGTGGTCAGAAAGGTCATAGATTGTAGAGGAATACTACCAATACTATTTTACTAGATCACCATAATTCCTAACTGCGGTCTTTAACTTCTACCCACAGAAAAGTGTTGCTTTCACTCTGCATATAAAAGGCTCCTCTTTTCAGCAAACAGAGACTATCACAGAAAAACCACAAGTAGTTAAGATGCAGAGATCAACTGACCATGAAGAACTCAATCCCCAACGTGCACTGTTGCAATGCAACTCTTGCACCTAAAGCTCAGGGACCATTCCCAAAGATGAGCTAGAAAAGGCTGTAAGGATCAGAGGGACCAAGAAATCTCCTGTGATAATGTGTCCCCTAGAAAGGACAGAGACGTTACTCTCACAATAGCTCAGTAACGTGGCTGTCTAAACCAGGGTTGAACAATGACAATTGCAGTAAGCATGCCAACTGGAAATGGGGCAATTCCATAAAGTCCCAGGTCCTAGATAAAAAACTACAGGCAACTAATGACTGTCAAGAGAGGGACAATGAACCTTTCCCAGAGATAATTCCCCTAGCTGGTTATACAACACAAGCTGGTCAGCCCTGAAATTAGACAGAACCAAAAGGTTGTGTGTATATACATTTATGGCCCCACTTATTAAAAAGTAGGGGATGTGGGAGGGGTTAAAGGGGAGTACATGGAAGGAACAAAGTGATGTAATTATATTTTAATTAAAAGTGCTTAAAGAATCTTCCTATGAACAATAGCATATATGTGTTCCCATAAGAAATGACTGTAGATAATAAGGTGTTGTCTTGAGTGTGTGGATACAGGTCTGGATGTGTTTACATGTGTGTGCGCATGTGTGCAGAGGCTTGAAGTGGACCTTGAGTATCTTCCCTCATCATTCTTTACTTAAGTTATAGAGATGTGGTCTCCAGCTAAACCTGAACCATACGGATGTCAGCGTCCAGCTTGTCTAACAGGTTGCCTGTCTCAAAGATCCTGTTTCTGCCTCCTGATGAATGGGTTATGGGCATCTTCCCCCTTTGTCTGGAGGGTACATAGGATTTGGGGGTACAAAGTCCAGTGAGGGCAGTGCTTTACCCATGGAACTATCGCCCCAGCCCTCTACATAGGAGTTTTAACTTTGCAGGATCAATCCATCGTCTCCCAACCATTAAGTCAGTCTACGTATTCACATACAAACTAGAAACTCTGTTTTTGTTTCCTCTCATGCTTTGCCATGAAGATTCCATGGGAATCTGTCTTACACCATTGAGGGATGATAAAGATTTAAGTCCTCTGTGTAGGCAAGGCAACAGGACCAATCCCAGCATGCTGTTGTTATAGCTCAGAGAAGTTACAATGACGAAAGAGCTAAGCCCGGTACAGACTACACAGTACCATTCGTTGTTGCCTGCATGGAGAGCATTTCTCGGGCATGAGCAATGTAGTACTTTGGCACCTCCAAAATAATCATGAGTATTAAGGGAATTCTCCAGTCAAAACAACAAAAATATGTCCAGAAGATGAATGTGCAAATAGCAAGTCTATGCTCATAAGGAAGAATGTATTGCATTTTCTTGACAGAAGAAAGTACAAAAGACTACCAGGGTTGTAGAGATGGCTTAGTCAGTGAAGACCTTGCTGCACAAACTTGTGGACTTGAGTTCCCAGCAGATGTTTATAAAAGTCAGGCATGGGAGTGCATGTGTTTAATTGCAATGCTGAGAAGCTAGAAAGAGAATATCGCTGGTTCCCTGGCTAGTCAAATCAGTGAGCTCTAGGTTCAGTGAGACACCCTATTTCAAAACCAAGGTAGAGAGCAGTTAAGGAAGATGCATGATGTCATTTTCTGGCTTCCATATGCACATTCATGAATGCATGCCTTTACACATGTTCATGTACATACTTGCACACAGGTATGCATGTGCATGCGCACGCACACACACACACACACACACACACACAGATACACACACACATACACACACACTCATCAAAAAAAGATACCATGACAAGTTTGGAATTATGTATTCTATCCCATCAAACAATGGAAAATGAGACATAACCTCAAAAAGAAATATGAGAAATATTACGTCTTCCAAAAACTAGCATAGGAAGGCATCACCTGTGCCTCAATTAAGGCTCCAGAAACCGATGAAAAACCTCAATCCTTTGCAGAATTAATGATGACCTCCATTTTGTAGAATTGTTGCAGCTTTAAAAAATATGTTAAAGAATTATAGTGTACTTGCAATAACAACTAACTAGCAAGGTAAAACAACAAAATTATTCTACAACCACCGCAAAAGGAGAGGTTGTGCCCTATAAAATTATCTTTAGAAATAATTATAGTCATGGATAAGAATGTTCCCAAGAATTACTGACAGATTATCTGGAGCCTGTCTAAACTATTCGCCATGCTGGGTGAAAAATATCTTAAAGAAATGTAAAAGTATAGCTATGGCAGGCTGAACTTTCCTGCCAGGCTAACACACTAAGCATGGGGCCAACAAGTCTGAGTCAGAAGAGTCCCTGTTGTGATTTGAATCTGAAAGTATCCTTGAAGGCTGGGATATCCAGGGCTTGGTTGCTAGCTGGGTTTTAGAGAGATGACTGAATCATGAGGGGATTAACTCAGGATAAAATGGACTGATAGAAGATGGGCCCAGCTGGAGGACGCGGATCACTAGGGGGCAATCCTTTGAAGCATCTGTATTTCCTCAATGGCTCTATTCTTCCAGACTGCCCTGAGCTGAGCAGCTATACCTCCACATCTCTACCAGGCTGCTACAGCCTACCTCAGGCCTAAAGCAATAAAGGCAAGCCAAGGACCAAACCCTCCAATCTGTAGGCTGGAACGCCTGTCTTTTCTCCTTTAACTTGTTTTTCTCACCTATTTTGTCAGCAACAGAAGGCTAGTGTGCCATCATAAGTACAAATAGAATCCACAAAACAAGGCATCAGGAATAAGACTCCTTCTCTTCAGTTTATCTCCCAAGCCTCAGGGGCTCTGGAGGATGGTTCTTTCTGCCCCACATGAGGCAATAAAACCTTAAGCCACGAAGCCCCTAAAGACAAGTAAAAACAACCACTGCACTGCACTTCTTTCCTTTCTTGAGGTTCTTTCTCAGAGGCTCAGGCCTCTGCCCAGTACTTCCGCTGCCAGCCAATAATCCCCCAACATGTTTGTACTTCTCTCAACACTCTGTCTGTCCAAGGGAGCTCATCCCTTTCAGGTAACCAGGGATTTTGGTCTCTCAAATTCGCCCTAATCCCTGTTGGTTCAAGGAAACGACAATTAATAGATAGTGGACTAAGAAATGTGGGCCACCGAACAACAGGCAGTTAGGATTAATAATGGAGATGCTCACAGCCTTGGCTCTGCCATTCAGGTCAACAGTTGTGTGGTGAATGCTTTCTGGTCATGGGTAAGCATCCCCATCCCTTTCTTGAAAGATGTATACTTAGTGCAGCCAGACCTTCCTGTCTCTGCATCTCACCAGAGACAGAAAGTATTTGTGGGAGGGCTGGGCATATGACTCACTGAGTAAAAGCACTTGCTACACCAGACGACCCAAGTTTAAAACCCGAGAGCTTGAATGAGTGAAGGCTGACTTAAGTCTGTCTGTCTCCTGCCTTCCACATGCATGATGTGTCAGGTGTTCTTGCACTCAGACATGAACGGTCCTCCTACACACACACACACACACACACACACACACACACACACACATGCATGCACACGCATGCACGCACGCACGCACGCACACACGCATGCACATACACATATGGGAGGTGTGAGGACGATATGGGCCTGTATTAAACATGCACAGGATTTTTTCCTGTCATTATTCTCTAGGCAATAGTGTGTAACAACTGCATGCAGCATCCGCATTGCATTGAGCACTTTTAAGATAGCAAAGTTACTTAGGTCTGCAGAAGGCGGTCATACATAGTGCACAAACACTACAGTTTTGTAAGTTTTGTATAAGAAACTTTGAGCATTGGGATTGTGATAGTCACTGGGTTTCTGGGAACTCATTTCCCTTAAACATCAAGGGTTAATGATAGTGACATCCCATAAACATGATGGAAAATAAAATCCTTATTTTCAACTCCAACAGTCTCTGGGGATAGATGCATGAGAAATGGGGACACCATTTCTTCCTGCAGGAGAAAACAACAGAACATTCTTTTTGTCCTTCAAGCTCCCCTGGTACTCCTACCATGGGTGAACAAACCCAGAGAAGCCAAGAGGAACGGCAGCCCATGCTCAGAAGCCTCTATCTGAAGAGCTTCTTGGGACACACTCTCTGAAGTGTTTCTAAAATAGGACAGCTTATATAGAGACATGGAGGTCAGAGAACAGACATGAATGAAGAGGCCTGCCATGGAAGCCACAAAGAAAGCTAACTACATCCAAACCAGAATGAACAAGAGATCCTTAGGAGATTAAATTAGGAAAGAAGATAAGGAGGCAGAATGAAAGACTCCAAACCTTTTAAAGTGAACAACAGATTCATCAAAACTCAAATCTTAAACATTACAGCACATTCGTATCTTTACTTTTCACAGCAAAAAAAGCAAAGACCTGTAGAGAAGTGCTGATGCTTTGTTCCTGGAAGAAGAATCCAGTAGCCTTCATCTGTCTAGGGGTAGAGTGGGGTGACACTTGGTAACAGGCTTCTAGTGGATGCTGCTCTTGAGTGTTCTACAGTCAGAGGTAAGGAATGATGCCAGTTTGAGCAAGTACAACAAAATGCCACAAAATGCCAAAAAACCCAAAGTCCGATTATTACAATTTCCAGGATCCAACCATAGAGTGTAGACAGTGATTTTCCCTTTCCTAAATTGTTTTCACCCTCCAGAAGACACATAAAGTCTACCCAAAATGGCAATCCCAAGGACAGGTGGCAACTATCCGTTGCTTCAGAAGCTCATTCCTTTAAGAGAAGAAATGCTGTTCTATTCATGAGCTGTAGAGATAGAGAGTGTGGGGGAAGTGCCAGCAGGGGGTGTAGATTTCACCTGTGAAACAGAGCGAGTCCAGAGAAAAATACTAGAGAAGCTGACATTCGCTTCCCACCCACGGTCTGCCCCTCTTTCCACTCAGACCAGAAAGTCAGGTCCCTTCTCCCACACAAGAAGGAACTTGCTTCCTGCCTGCCACAGGAAGAGTGCTGCTTGGGGGCTCTCTCTCCCTGTGTACCCTTAAGAAAATGTCTCAATTGTAATATATTATGTTTATGTTATATTATTTTATATTGTGTTATGTATGCAGTTACAATAACTTCATGGGAAGAATTAGAAAGAAATCAATCAATGATTATGACCTGGCATGTGAAGGTGCTGGTAGCCACCCACAGAGCTTGGTGAGTTCAGTCCTCTGGGGATTTGAGTGGCATTTGCTATGCACCATTCCTGACAGCTGCAGGCATCTGGGTTCACCCAGGAATACAAGCATGGGACAGGCATTAAAGCCAAAACATGACTATAAAAGGCAGAGCTGGGTTCTAGAATCTCAAAGCTAATAATTAGCAAACTATTTTGTTGTACCTTTTATTTTCAAATCTGCAGTTTTAAATGTAGGTATTTGCTGGGGAGCTTTGTGACCCAACCTTGTGTTCGGTATAGGCTCTGAGATGGTTGAGAACAAGAGGTCCTAATGTCTCTGGTTTGGTGACACAATTGTGGGGAAAGCTCTTCTCCTTTGGTGGTACCTGTACTAAAAAGCAAACTCTTAAAAAAATGTCAGAAGACTACATTGTAGAAACAGACAATTGCTTTTCTTTTTAGAAATTCTAAACTTCTAAAAAAAAGTTTATAATGAACTATAGAAAAATTTTTAGAAAGCAGGTGTTTCATGTTCTCAACAAACACAAAGGTCTTAGTTAGGGTTCTATTGTTATAAAGAGACACCATGACCATAGCAAGTCTTGGGAAGGCAAACATCTAATTGGACCTGTCTCACAGTTCAGGGATTTGATCCATTATTGCAATGGCAGGAAGACATGGTGCGGGAGTGGTAGCCAAGAGTTTTATGTATGGACCTGCAGGCAGCAGGAGTGAATTGTCACACTCTGTCTGGCTTCACCATCTGAGACCTCAATGTCCAACTCCTGTGACACACTTCCTCCTGCAAGGCCGCACCGGCTCCAACATGAACACACCTGTTAATAGTGCCACTACTTATGAACCTTGGGGCCATTTTCTTTCAAACTACCACAAGTAAACAGAAAGTAAAGAAAGTGATCTTACAGGGAGAAGCTCATCTGTAAAGTACCTCGACAGCTCCGTCATTGGCACTTACACAGAATGTGGGGTATAGTGGTGTGTGCCTGGATGTAAACTCCTCTAGATAAGGACTCGGAGGCAGGAAGACTCTCTGAGCTCACCAGCCAGTTCGGCTGAATCAGTGCACTCCAGTTTCAGTGAGAGACTCTTCCTCAGAAAATAATATAGGGTGCCACTGAGAAAGATAGCCCATGTTGACTTACACATGCTTGTACACACATATGCAGACATAAACACATACAAATGAATGCACACACACACACACACACACACACACACACACACACTAGTTTAAGAAAAATCTAAGAAAGTTAAGACAACTTTTCTGTGAGAGAAGTTTTTATGTTATGGTACAGCCTAAAGGAAAAGGTAATAAAGAACAAAAAAAAATGTAATTCATTTAGAGAGGACAAAAATGAGAGTGGATGCTCTGACTGAATAATTCAGTAATACCGAGAGCACATATAAAACCCATCCCCAGAGGCAGGGTGAAGGGCAAGGAAAGAATACATGTGAAGGAGAATGCAAGAGGTCCACACGGGGCAGAAAATAATGACAGAAATTGGAGACAGAAAACTATGAGCCGCATCACAGAGCTGAGGCAGACCTGGAACTCCTGAATCAACCACACAGAGAAAAATCATAAGGTTTTTTTCTAATTTTAAATTAGTTATCCCTGATGCCTAAAGAGACAACACTCAGGAGGAGAGGCCCTTGGTCCTGCCAAGGCTCGACCCCACAGTGTAGGGGATTGTCAAGATGGGGAGGTTGGAAGGGGTGTGTGGTTGGGGAGGGGGGAACATCCTCATAGAAGCAGTGGGAGGGGGGATGGGACAGGGAAACCAGGAAAGGAGAGGACATTTGAAATGTAAATAAAAATATCCAATAAAAAAGAAAAGAGAGGATGAAGTTAAAGCAAGTAAGGCAGGCCACAAATTGATAACCAATGAATGTAAGAGAACAGTGTACATGATTTTAGAATAGCTAAACAGTTGAGTATGGTGTATGCTTTAAAGGTAATCTTTCCCAAATCCTCGGGGTGTGACAAAGTTAGGGATGCAATAAAATGAAAGGGAGAGACAACATTCATCTAAAGCAGCTAATGTGTGGACATATCATTGTGGGGTATTTGTGCTTTTTGCTTTTGGGAGTTTTGTTTTTGTTTTGTCTTTTGGTGTTTTGAGCCACAGTCTAATATAGCTCAGGCTGGCCTTCAACACATAACCTTCCTGTTTCCACCCCCAAAGTCTTGTGGCCTGTGTGTGTGTGCGAGCAAGGGAACAGAGTACACGTGTGTGCACGGGAGGTCTGAAGTTGAAATCTAGAACCTTCCTCAGTAACTCTACTTATTCATTAAGAAAGGGTTTCTCAATTGATCCCAGAGATTGACAATACAGCTAGTCTATCTAGCCAGCATGATATGAAAATTCCATGTCCCTTTGGAGAACTAGATACACAGGCAGCCACCATGCCCATCTAGCATGTATGTGGGGTCTGGGGACCCGAACTCTGGGCCTCGTGGTTGTATAGCAGGTACTTAACCCACTAAGCCATCTCACCAGCCGTTATGTTTTGCTCTCAGTATCAAGTAAAACAAATAATTAAACTAATTACTCCAGAGACTATGAAAATAAAACTGCTAAAGCCTCTCATTCTGGGGTCAAAATGTCAGAAAATAGGGAACGATGTTTACAAAGTCTTAGGGGAAAAATGTTTTAAGTTTTAAAAGAGGAAGTTTTAAAAGAGCCTGCCTAGCATTTGCAAAACCTTAAATCCCAAAACAGCAACGAACAAAAGTATTACAGAAAAAGAAACAAAAACGAAAACAAAAAACAAAAAAAAAAAAACCAAAGAAATGAAATTGCTATCCTAGAACTGAGTACCAGGGTTTCAGAGAGATTGGCTTGTACACTCCATGGCTAAAGGTATTGATAGGTTTATGCCAACTGACCAAGGATGAAATAGAAATGAAGAAGTAACAAGGAAAGCATAATTGAAGATGGTATATTTCAGGCATTTAAAAGGGTATCAAAACGATGCTTCTAGGTTTTTAAGCAATAACTAGGTTTATATTAGAAAAGAACTTTCAAAGAAGAAAACACTTATTAAGATAATAACAACAGGTGAGAATACCACCTCATATGGTGTACCCAAAATAAGTGTAAGTGTTCTCAAATTAATTAGTTTTAAAATACAGAAGTGCACTAACTTTAGTGTCAAAGATTCATACCCACACTGAGAACTGAAACTGGGAAGAGAAGGTAAAGATGAGGGAAGAGAGAGAGAGAGAGAGAGAGAGAGAGAGAGAGAGAGAGAGAGAGAGAGAGAGCTTCTACTAAGTAAACAACGGCAAGCATATTTAGACGTTAATAAAAGTGGGGAAATATTTTATGCACAGAGCATAAGTCTCATGTGTGTGATATACATGAACGTCTCGTGAGTCAGAAATAAAAAATCAAATAGCAACGGGAAGATATTAGAAGTCAATTTAGAGAAGAAAAACGTATAAATGTCAAAATGTTAAAAAAAAAAATCTACCACAATGGGTAAACAAGTCCAGCTTAAGGCCTCAATGTTGTTTCCTAAGTTTGAAATTTTAAAAAAATGGTGGTGGGGGCTACAAACCCTCTTGGAGTTAGGGTCATCTGTCACTCTTGCATGCTGCCAAAAATTAGAAGAGGTACCGTGACAGATCGTCACACAAACCGCAGCCATGTTTTAAATGTTTATGAGGAAGCACCTTTGCTTCTAGGAATTTATCCAAATAATCAGAGGCCCAAACACACTCAGGGTACAAGCCAAAATCAGAGATAATAAATAACCCACATGGCACAGGGACAAGACAAGTACTTAAGGAAAGATCTCTACACGCTACTACTGTGCCTCAAAAAACATGCTGCAGAAGAAAAGCCATCACATCCACAACTGCTCAGATGTCATTCAAAGCTGTCACTCTGTACCCCAAGAATACAGAGGAAAATTGCTAGATATATACATATAAACACATCGAGAAGGGAAAAATGTGAGTGAGTAGAAGCTATCTTTTGGGTGTTGACATGCCTGGCAGTTTTTATTTTCTGTGTATTCATTTAAAACACATAATAAGAGTTCGCAAAAATACACTCAGGGTCATGTGAATACAAATTTATATGATTGACATCTGAACTCTGCCTACTCCAAGTTCTCAAACTGGCACAAGCCAAGCACTGGGCAGGGTCACAGTAACCAAGAGAGAAAGTTCATTGAAGTGAACACCAGACAAATTAAAAGTAAAGATGTGGTCCCACCATTCTGGAAAATTCATGGTACAGATACTCCAGACAGGTCAGGATGGACATCAGCTAGCCAGAACATCCAAAGAGTAGCTGCTGGTGGCCAGAAAGCACCAGGAAGTCACAAGACCCTAGTTCAACACCACTGGTGTTGAAACTCCAGTGGAAACTGCTATGGGTATCAAGCCACAGTGAGCATTTGTATAGTTCCCATGAAAGATTCTGGGAACTCCAGATGAGCTGTCACAGATATCTGTGCTAACCACTCAGTTCCTCATTTCTAATAATCGAATATTTAGGAACTCACTCATTGACAATTCAGCAGCAGAATTTAGCTAGATTTCTCTTATCATCAAAAATGAAATTAAACTATTTACGAGATCAAACAAAATGATTAAATGTTATTGCAAATAAATGTTCCTAGTCCCAATTGATAATACATTTAATATTTGCTTTATTGTTTTTAATTATGTGGTGTGGGGCATAGGGATCTGTATATGGGTGTGTGCTTGTGAGTGCTGCTACTCACAGAGGCCAGAAGCACTAGATCCTCCAGGAGCTGAACTTAGAGGCAGCTATGGGACATCCAAAATGAATGCTGAGAACCCAACTTAGGTCCTTTGCAAAAGCAGGACATGTTCTTTGCCACTGAGCCACACCTTAAGCCCCTAGATTATATATTTATGTATAATTATCATATATATTTAAATTTTGAATACTATGTCTTAAAACTTTTAAAATGTGTCTACGGCTAGGGATATAGCTCAGTGGTTCAGTCTAAGATGCATGAAACTATGAGTTCGGTCAATAATATCACATGTAAAAATATTTTCAAAGTAATGCCAAAGCTGCATTCAAAGGAAAATTCATAGTAGCAGATATTTTCATTATAAGGGGAGAGGAAAAAGCACATAAAAACTCAACCCTACAGTTCAAGGTAAGAAAGATAATTATTTTAAGACTACAAATAAAATGGAGCACAGAATACATCTGAGGGGAAGTAAATCCAAAATGTCAAGAATAGACTTTGGCAAAGTTTACATGGAAAAGAAAGAATTTGTTGTTATATTTTGGAAATTCTTAGTATGTCTTTTCTTCTGAGTTTTATGCATGGCCTTTTCCTAGGCAATCTGAAATATCCTGTAGGGTGCATGGAAAACCTGTTGAGGTTTTACTGAAGGGAGCAAGGAGAAAGGAGATAGAAGTACTCCCCTTCAGACAACAGATCTTGCTGCAAGTACCAGAGAATTTTCCAGAAGGAGCTTATACATCTGCCTCCTTTTACATTCAGCCACATGACTGGGAAAACACTTCCCCAGTCCCTTCCCTCTGCTTCCCATAACTTACCATTAAAGCGTATGCTTCAATCAAGATTGAATTTACATTGAGGCAAAAGGGGGAGCCATGGGTTCTGGCTTACTGAGAGAAGATTGGGACAACGGCAAGGTTAAGCAACGGCACAGGAGGGTTGCTACCTACTCCAATTTAAAACAAACAAAAACAACAACAAAAACAATCATTCGACTTTACCAATGACGACTTGGGAGTCAGACGCTGGGGTGAAAGCCTGTTGGCCCAGAGAGGCAAAGAAAGCACCCAGCTGACCTTCCTCCTCAACCAACATCACAAAAGAAAAGAGAAGTTCTCCTTCTCCACACTGTTTCAAAACCGTTCAAACTGAATGTCCCTTCCTTCTATTTTCTGTGTGCCTCTCTATTTGTTCTCCCATTTTCCTCTTACTCTCTACGACTTTGCCCTATATTCACTCCCTGTCAGCTGGCTGCTTGCTCCTCCTCTTGATCTATGACTTTCTTTAATCCTGTTTAAAATAATCAGAAAGCTCTTGGATTAAGCCTGTGGGCTAGGGCCGGGCCACAGCATGACTAGAGACAAGTCTCTCCAGTAAATAACACAACCTTGGGGTTCATAGTGTGATCAAATGTCCTGCAATGGACAGAAGCAAGCATTTCGGTGACAGACTAGAACAGACCGAAAGGAAATCCTCAACAGATCCCCAAGAGGTGGTATCAGGATGCCCTCTGCCTTCTGGAATTCCAGCAAGAGCAATGCCTAGGGGAGAACGAGAGAGCCACAAGCTGCGGTTCTTACGATAGTCATTATTGGGAAGCTGGCCTCCAAACAGAAAAGGGTCTTTACTTTGCAGACAGGAGAGTTAAAACATACCATATCGCTGAACTCCAGCTTCTACGTCCCCTGCCCATGTATTATCTTTGAGCAACAAGAAGTGGCAAAAAGCAATTTGATACATGGAGTGTGCACTTCAAGAGAGGATGGATGTTATCAGAAAGAGTTGCCTAAACTGTCACACATGCACTCATAAACACACACACACACACACACACACACACACACATACACACTCACACTCATAAACACACATGTGCACACATACACAAGCACAGACACATGTACAAGCACATATACAGACACACGTGCACAAGCACACATGCATATGCACAAGCACACACATGTATGCACAAACACACACACACACACACACACACACACACACACTCAGAGGAATTTGAGAACAGGATTTTGGCTCCATGTGGTCTGGGTTTGACTCTTGGCTGCACAACTCTATAACAAGTGGAAATTATTTTGTGTTTCAATTTCTCAATCTATACAATGAGAACTGTTTCTTTTAGCAGTTCGAAAGCATAAATGAGTTAGTAACTACAAAATGCTTGCATCAGTGTCTGCTGCACTAGAAGCATTCAGGGGATGATGGCTACTCTTATTATTGCTAAGATCAGTAACAAGGAAGAGTAGAGCAGCCGCCGAGAAATGGAAAAAAAAAAAGCCAGTTTCTATACATAGCCAAGCAGTAGTGAATTACCATTTACTCCCCTGCTCCACGAATAATGAAAATCATGAATGAGAAAGATATAAAATAGATCAAAGGACAAAGTGGGCTCTTTTTTGTCACAAACACAGCAGTCTGGTTTAAACAAAAAGAATGGACCATGTCCGGTAAAAATATAAATTTCCTATACTAGTTGAAGAAGTATGCCAAGTAGCTCCTTCAAGAGAAGGATGCCATAGAAATAAAAAATTATTAAGTGACCTCTGGAAAGGCCTGGGACTAGACAACTAAGGAGTATATGCTTTTGAACTTCCCACAAGGAAAACCCAAGGGTGAACAGTAGTTGATTGACTGCCTGGCAGACAGAAGGCCTCGCAAACTCATTGAATAAGAAATGCCACTCCTTCTGTGTACATAGTTAGGCCAAATCAAAAGTTTCACTACTCCAGGATTTCCTAGTGTCCCTAACAGACTCCGAAATTCCAATGAGGTACCTGTTGTAGCCTGTAATAGTTCCCGAGTACAGTGTTTCTTCCAAGTACTTCCAGATCTTTCTGAGGATCAGGCCCAGAGCCTTGTGGGAAGCAATGTCCAGTCATGCAATCAAAAGATTAAGGTGGATTCAAGAGCCAAGAATATACAGAAGGATGAAGAGGAAAAGAGACTTAGAGGGAAGGGGCAGTATACAAAATTGCCATCGAAACAGCATACTGTACCCAGCATGCTCCAGAGATGTGTGGAAGCAGAAATTGATTCAACCCTTCTAGGAAGCAATTGGAAAGAAATGTGATTGAGAACATTAAACGCATGTTCATTTTGACCTAATAATCCAACTTTCTATCAGTCCTTCTACGGAAATGAGTCTGACTCATAATGACTTATATGACTTATATACCAGAATAGACTTAATAGAGTATCTCCTAGCAAACAAAACAAAATGAAGACAGGAAAGCATTTAAATGGGTAAAGGAGAAATTATTAAAGAGACTACAAAATATTAATATGGCGAGTAACTAATACAGAGCAACATTGGCTCGGAGGTGGTAAGACCATGTTCAGGTCTATGATCCTTTAGGGAAAAAAGATGACAAGCCACAAAATACAGTCTCACATGTATTTTTCACATATAGGAAATAAACATTACGGAGTCTCTGAGTTAATATTAATTCCTTTATGTACGTCCCCTGTCTTTCTGCATTAGGTTACTGCTATCATCAGAAGACTAGATACAGACATCCAGTAATTACTGTACACTAACACACACTCATAATGTGTGTAAGAAATGTAAGTCCTCGTTCATCCGGGACAAACATATTCATAACACATGGAAGAATTGCATTCCTTCAAGTCTGGATCTCAACGCAGATGCATTTTAAAACACAGAAAACAAAACCTGCCAACCAAATCCCTCAGTAAAGATAGGTGAGTGGCTCCTGGGGGGGGGTGTTCCACATACCACTATCTAAAGGATTCAGAGCCCATTTTGAGAGTGTAGCTGTTTTACTGTCTTGGAAGAATCTGACATGGAGAGATATCTTTTAAAAGGTTGATGTGCCTAGAGTATCTCTGTCTGTCTGTCTGTCTGTCTGTCTGTCTCTCTCTCTCTCTCTGTCTCTCTCTGTCCTCTCTGTCTCTCTTTGTCTCTGTCTCTGTCTCTCTCTCTGTCTCTCTCTGTGTGTGTATGTGTGTGTGTGTGTGAGAGAGAGAGAGGAAGAGAGAGAGAGAGAGAGAGAGAGAGAGAGAGAGAGAGAGAGAGAGAGAGAGAGGAGAGAGGAAAAAGAAGAGACAGAGAGACAGGCAGAGAGAGACACGCAGAGAGAGACAGGCAGAGACGGAATCAGAGAGACAGAGAGAGACAGAGAGATACCCAACCAGGCAAACCACTCAAGCGAGTCCCACGGGTTCAGCCTTGTCCAGTCGTTGCCCACCCTCCCCTAAGGGCCTTAGTACCTGTTCCTGGTGCGTGGCACTGGGGTCGTAGGGCTCCAGAGCGTCTTCAGTGCAGCCGAGGTACCGCCGGTCTCCTCTCTGCTTTCCTCCCCCAACATCCTGCACAGCCAGCGAGAAAACTAAGTTATGACACCGCGTTGGAAGACAGTGGCTGGCAGACTGGGCATTGCGCTCCAAGCGTAACCAGAGCATCTTTGTGCACCCCATCTCCCGGGATGGGTCCTCAATCTTGAAGTTAGGGAAGAAAAAAACCTTAGGACAAGAAAACTGCGAGTAGAATGGGGGAGTGCTGGATCCTGGCGGGAAACCTCTTCAGCAGGTTCCGCTCCGCAGCTCCCTCGCCCACAGAGGCAAGATTGGGAGCCCTCCCAACCCCGACGTGTCCCTTTCCACTTCATACCAAGCCATCCGGCCAAGCGTCGCCTCTCTGCGACCCCTGAGCCCCACCCTATCCTCAAGGAGCTGCTTGGTCAAAAGTCTAAGAGTGGTCAATCACCCGGATCTTTCCGGAGGGTCCCGGGAAAGCAACGCCCAAAGCACAGCGTGGGCGCACCGGACCTTGCAGGTGGGGCGAGTTGAGGCCGGGGAATTACCTGGAGCGGGCGGGCGCGTCGGCTGGGCACCAGAACAGACGCAGAAGGAGCAGCAGCATCAGGCTGCCTACCAGGGCGAACAGCGTACCCCCGGGTCGCATCCTGAGCCACGGGCGCCCTCGCCGCCAAAGCTGCCGAGGCGAAGCGCAGCCCGGGCGGCACCGACTCGCCGCTCCGGTCACCGCCGCCGCCGCCGCCGCCACCGCGGCCGCTGCCACGCACACCCCCAGCGTTCAAAGGCGGTGGCGCGGGCCCGCACTCTGGGGGCTGCCCGGAGCCCAGCCTGCAACAGTGTTGCCGGGTACGGAGCCAAGGAAGCAAGCAGCCTCCGGGCTCGCCCGCTTCTTTCAAGCCAGCCCCTGGCTGCCGAAGCTGGTGGACAGCTAGCAGATGACGATCCTCCGAGCTCGCCTCTTGTCCTGCCGGAGGCGCTCGGAGCCGCTGCGGGCTCTGGTCGCTGCAGCCGCCGCTACCACTGCCGCTGCCTCTGCCTACTGCTGCCGCCGCCGCCACGCGGGGTCACCTGAAGGTTGGGGTATGAGCGCTCAACTCCGCGCTGATTGGGCTCCAACTTTTCAGCTGCTCTCACCTTCGCCGGAGTGCACGCTTGGCCCCAAGCGACCCACCCAATCACAATGCGAGTCTGCTGCGAACCTGGGGCCACGATAGGACCTGGAGGACTGAAGAGAAGAGCAGAAAGGGCCCACTTCAAAAAGTTTGCAAACTGAGTTGCTCAGCTGGATCCTCCCACTTGCCTGAAAGCTGCCAGGGACTTGGTGACATTTGAGCAGACCTTAGCATTGCATGGAAGTAGTCACCTTCCTACGACTTAATGTGGACAGTTGACACCAAATTACCAGGAAATCTTCAAGGGCCGTTAGTCTACCCACCTTTGGCCAGATTCATCTCTGCCTGTTTTTTAAAACTGTTTCATTGGACATCTTCGTGTCCAGTACTTTGTATTATCAATGAGCATTGAGTGACAGGTTGGCTGCTTATAAGGGCGGAAATGAGTAGTGGTGACTGAGAGACTATAGCTCTCAAAACCTGAAATGTTTACCATTGTTTAACAAATGTTTTCCAGAAAAACAGATCTGCCTACTGCCAATGGAGGTGATCTCTGGATTTTAAATTCTGGCCTAACACAGAACCTAGTTGGAACTATAATGAACATGAGGATTTCACCAATAAGAGAAAAATGAATCAACCAATCATAGGCAGCCAGCTCATCACACCATTCCAATAGTTACCTACATGTAGCCAATCAGGTGATCACTCTACTAAGACTCTTTGTGCCCGCCCAGCAAAAGCTTGCTGCCCACTCACTGCTGGGCAGATGTCCTTCTGTTTCCTGTGCTGCCTAATTCATGAATCCTTTGTTTAAGTAAATCATTGACATTAATTTATTTAAAATATTTCTTTTCTCGTTGCTGTAGGTCGATAGACAGGTCAAGGTTCAGTGGGAGACTCTGTGCAAAACAATAAGGTAGAGAGTGATAGAAGAGCTCAATACTAGCCTCTGGCTTTTGTTCCTGTACATGCGTGCATGCACACCTGTACACACACACACACACACACACACACACACACACACACACACACACACGGAAGGCAGGAGTTTCCTTTCTTACTACTTTGTGAGGAGACAGCCAAAGGCCAACTAGCTGTCCACCAAGAGTTCAGTCTTACCATGAACTTCACAATGCTGGAACTCTGATCTTGAACCCAATCCAGATCTTTAAAAATACATTGTGTCATCCACCCAGGCAAGAGTATTTATGAACAGCTGTTAACTGACGAGGAAAAGGACGCTTGCTTCGGATCACATTGAGGAATAGCTCACGGGAATCGCATTTACTGATCAGGACTTGATGCACAACTGTGAGCCAACGATGAGGTGATATAATCTGGCTTTCCAATTATTCATTTAGAAAACTACCCCAACTCTTTTAGCCTTGAGTTACGCTTCACAAGCATAGTCCATCATCTGCCCCCCTGCCCCTGAGATTGGTCAAGGCTTCCTCTGCTCGATCTGCAACTCTAGATCCCTGAAATACTTCAGCAGAGCATAAACTTCATCATTTGTCAAAGGGGTACTTCCTCTGATTATTCGTTCTACTTTAGAAGAGCTGAGATCATTCCAAAAGCAACCTCAGTGCTCTAGAAAAGCCAGAGTAGTGGCTCCGTGGATAAGGTGGATCAACCGGACCCCAGATTACAGCACCCATACAGACAGCTAGGCAGCTGGGCCTGGTAGCCAAGCCTGTGGCTCTAGGCAACACAAAGGCAGTGTGGGGAACGGGAGATCTCTGAGACTCTCTTCCCAGCCAATATAAGCATATTCCTATCTCATAAATACCATAGAGACCAAGAGCGGAAGATACCCATTGCCATCCTGTGTTTCCCCGCCCCCAGCCACACACATTTAAGGATTCCTAGTTTCTGACACCAATCTGTATCTACTGGAAAAACAATTGGTTAAAACCGAACCTGAAGGTCACACATAGTTGATCAGTAAGCAGCCGATGAAGTGAAACCACTTTCAAACGAATGTTATTCTCAAAGAGGAGAAGGATTGGGAAGTAGACGTTAAATGTGACTACAGATATGATTTTTTTTCTCTACAGCTCACCTCTATAATGAAAATGTTACTAACCAAGAAGGAAAAAAGCTGCTATTACGCGACGGGACATTTTTAGGGATTCAGTTGTTTATGGGGCATATGATACCTAGTAATGGCCGATACATTCTAACGGTGCTAAAATGATGTGTAGCAAGTGGGCTCCACAGATAATGCACTTGCTCTGAAAGCCTAACACCTTGAGTTTGATCCCTGAGCCCATTGAGGAAGGAAAGAGTCAACTCGTAAAGGTTGACCTCCGACCTCCACACACAGGAAATGGCACACATGTGTCTGTACTCAAGCACAGACATCCTGTGTATGTGCACACACAGAGAATAACAAAATAAATAAAAAAATATCCAGGACAAAGGTTAAGAAAGTAAGACAAAGTGGCGATTGAGTTCTACGTAGTCAGAAGTTTACTCCTACATGCATGGGGCGGGGGGGGGGGGGGCAGAATGACCCAGCGACAGAAGGGTTGCCTGGCTTCGGAAGAACTACTGAGTTGTGTTTCCGTGTAGACAGCTCACACTAACAATAATCTGCAGAAAAGGAAGAGGGCATGAGGCATCCACCAGGAAGCTGCAATTTCACCTAATTTACCACAGTTTAATACTTCAGCACAGCAGGGCTCAAGGCAACTATAAGAATCACCCCCGTACTGGGTTCCTTAAACATCCTTTGCTGCAAATGGAATTGCTTCCTATCATGCCGGTGGCTACAGTCGGGGGACTTACAAGAGCCCATTTTAATTGGGGAACCAAGTGTGAGTTTATAAGGGGAATTTGACACTGGGAACTGTAAACCCCCATCGTTTAAGTCATGAAAGACAAGAAACTTACAGAAGCATGAAGTCATAAATACTATTTATCAGTTGAACACTGACACCAAAGAAGCTATCAACTTCCTACTTGCATGTTTGACCGCCAAGACCTCTGCCAGGGAAGATACGGGATATGGTAAGACCAGGAATCCAGACCTGAGCTCAAGCCTCCGTACCAAACTAGTGTGTGAGCAGACAGAACTCAGCAAATCTGTGTGTTCTAGGTGGATAGTGGGGTCCAGAAGGCATCTTCTGGGATTTCTAGAATCTTGTGTCTTAGAACAAGCAAGTAGACCAGGGATGTGTGAACAGGCAGAGAAAAAAGACAGTTCGTTAAGAAAGACAACATTTTGGGAGATCAGAAAACAGAACAGGTCGGACGCTTAATGGCTCTAGTTTACAAAAGATGCAATGGTTTATGGGTCATTTAAACAGAGCCTGCCTTCTCCTGCATTTGTTTACATACTGTATTAATCAGGCTTCTCTAGAAAACCCAATAATCCAGTAGCTTCTCAGTTCACAAGACTGGAGAGCTCAGCTGGTTTCCATTACATGCCAGAATCCCAAAGAAGTAAACTTTAGTGCCTGTGAAGGGATGGACATCCTAGCAAGGCGAGAGCAAGCAGGCAAAGAGCAAAAGTTTCCCTCTCCTATGTCCTTACCTAGGCTTCCAGCAAAAGGTGTGGTCCAGAGATGAGTTTTGCCAGCTTTTCAAGTGGTCTAGATTGAAGGTTTGTCTTCCCAACTCAAGATCTTGATTAAAGCTACAATTTCCTACCTCAGAGATACAAATTAGGAGTGGATCTTTCTACTTCACATTAATCAAAAACCCCTCAAAGGTATTAAGGAGGGGTGTTGTTAGTTAATTCTAGATGTAGTCAAGTTCACAGCCAAGAGTAGCATCACACCTAACATGCATGTCCTGTCTCTTGATAGTAGTAGTAGGTTTCCACTCTTTCCTTCTGTCACTGGCTTTTTCACATGCAAATTGTGTGTGTGCATTTATGTGTGTGCACAGATGTGTTGTATTTATGTGGTGTGTACACACATGCGCGTGTAGGTAGAAGGCCTGCCTTAACACTCTGCCATATTTCTTAGAGACAGTATGTCACTGTATTTTGAGCTAGATTGTTCACCCATCTGCAGACCCTAGTGATTCTCCTGTCTCAATTCCCCATAGTGCTGGGGTTACAGGAACAGGGGTGGCCATGCCCAGATATTCACCTGAGTGCTAGAGATCTGAACTCAGGACCCCGTGCTTGCACAGCAATCATTGTTAGCACCCGAGGCACAACCCCAGCTGGAATCCCTTCATTTTGATTCCCTTTCTCTGTCCTACTATTCTGACTCAGGTCCAACATTGACTTCTTATATAATCTTCCCCATTCTCTATTCATTTCCACCCCCCCCCGAACATTCTTAACTTGAAGAAAATGACTTTGAAAAGAAAATGCTGGGCCATTTTTACGTATTAAAAAGTTGTTTGAATAATTGTAAATATTCCAGAAACTTGAAAGTGTTTCTATTTGGGGCATGTGTTTTATACAGTACTAACAAGTGTCATTAAGCAACAGCAAAAGAGACAGACCAAGGAAAACTAGACATGTATAAGCTACCCATACGCATAGACTTCAGGATTCATGAAGATAAATACCAAGTACAAACTGTCTAAACAATGCGTGTGTATGTGTGTGAGTGCATGCGAGATATGTATGTATATATATATATATATATATATATATATGATACTAAATATATCTATCTTCATCTATTTAGACATCAGATAGATGGAGAGATCTCCATGGGTATAGGAATCGTCAATATAAGAAAAGGAATGAACGCTTTGAGGTATAAAGAGCCGATGCACCAGGGAACCCTCATTTACATGACATTTTCCCCTTTCTAGCTAGAAAGGGGAGTATCTGATGTCTCCAGACTGCCTGATCGGTTTTTGCAATATTAAAGATTTGTGAGAATGGCAGGACAATACCACATTCATAACATTAAATGTACTCCTTGGAGAGGAAATTCATAAGAATTGTACAAGCAAGGCTGCATACTTTCAATAAATCATAGGATATAAATAAAAGCAGAAATCATTTCAAGCAATCAATGACCATGTAAGAGGGACACATCTTCAAACATGTCTTACTGCATACATTTATCCACTGCTAATTGAATATAGAATATGAAGGGATTCTAAGAATGAAGTTGGTCTAACTTTAAGAGTAACTGAAATTACACACAAAAAATTAGGATCATCACTTACTTTACAAAATATGTATTTAATGTAGGAACATTAAAATTCAAAAACAGTGCCCTCTGAAATAAACGAGAGGTCGTAAAAGGCAAAAGAGAAATGCAAACCAGTACAAAGGGAAATCTGTTGGACTTATGTATGTTCCCACTGCACATTGTCCCTCTGTTTTACTTTTAAAATGGGCCAGAAGTATACACTGGAAAAAAGAACGCATCTTCAACAAATGGTGCTGGTCTAACCGGATGTCTGCATGAAGAAGAATGCAAGTGGATACATATTTGTCACCTACACAAAACCCAAGTAGATCAAACACCTCCACATAAAACCAGATACACTAAATATGATGCCAGAGCCTGACAAATACAGAGGCAGATGCTTGCAGCCAACCATTAATTGCAAATGGGGTCCCCAATGGAGGAGTGAGGGAAAGGACTGAAGGAGCTGAAGGGATTCGCAATCTATAGGAAGAACAACAATATCAACCAACCAGAGCTCCCAGAGCTCCCAGGGACTAAACCACCAACCAAAGTATACACATGGAGGGACCCATGGCTCCAGCCACATATGTAGCAGAGGATGGCCTTGTTGGGCATCAATGGGAGGGGCAGAACGTCAGGGTGGGGAAGTGGGAAGCAATGGGCAGGTGGGTGAGGAACACTCTCACAGAAGCAGGGGGAGATAGCAGGTTTCTGAGGGGAAACCAGGAAAGGGGACAACATTTGAAATGTAAATTAAAAACATATCAAATAAAGAAAGAATTTCGAGACATTGATATTTGAAAGGAGAATAATGAAAGGAAAAATTTAAATGTACTAAAATATTTTAAAAGCTGACCCTGAATAGAAACCAGGATTTAAAGAGAAGAAATGTGTCTAGTCTACTGTAACTTGGTATGCCGAGGCTGCTGGTTACCCATGGGAAGACTCCCCTTTTCTGAGGAGAAATAGAGGACAAAGGGATGGGGTGGGGTAAAATGGACTGCAAGGAGAAGAAGGAGGGGGAAACTGCTATGATAAGGATGTAATCAATGAATTAACTAACTAGCTGAAAAAAACCTTAGGAAGCAGAAATCTGTACAGAGTGACATAAAGAAAGATATTTCTAATCCCTCCCACAGTGAGCCTCTGTTAGAGCACAGTTTATAGAAAGCCTAGAGACAAAGGACATATGTAAATTTAACTCCAAGGCTAACGAGTCCCTTCCTGGGAAGAAGAGCCTTGGACCCTGTGTTTCCTCCTCTCTTAGTTATAAAAGTAATTTTGGGGTCTCCATATTTCTCTCTATTTCTAAAAGAGAAAAATAAAATAAAATTCTCCATTCCAAGCCCAGCAGTGTCCTTTGCTTGTAAGTCTGTTTCTTGGCTAGGTAATGTATAGAATACATTATTGATTTTGAGGGTCAGCTTCAAGATGTAAATGCCTACCTTCTTATTAACATCATTTATTTTTTTAAGAGATTTATTTATTATATGTAAGTACACTGTAGCTGTCTTCAGACACACCAGAAGAGGGCATCGGATCTCACTACAGATGGTTGTGAGCCACCATGTGGTTGCTGGGATTTGAACTCAGGACCTCTGGAAGAGCAGTCAGTGCTCTTAACCACTGAGCCATCTCTCCAGCCCCCTTAACATCATTTATTTTGCAAAGCAGTTTCAAAGCTAAAATGTGGAGGCAGGGCACAGGTGTCTTGCTTAAAAATTTTTTTCTCCTACTATGGCTTCAAATGACATTAGCATTAAAATTATGTCAGGACCCCATCCCACAAAATCTTGAGACTTTCTAACATGGTTAAACCAACTGGGCAATGTCAAGCTCAAGATGCACATCCTCTCTGTGTTCAGGTTTCTGGGACTGATGTAGAAAAGTTTACAAAACCTTATGATATTCAATTTGATAATAAAAGGTCACGCAGCAGTCATCATAAGAGGTAGTGGCTGATATTGCCAGATATCAGGGTCAATGGTCACCTCCAGACATCTTCTAGGCTCCTGTGCTCTAAAACAGGGAAATGGATGAACACAGACTAGTGGGCAATATCTGGACTAAGACTGGTGTTAGTAAACCACACACATGCTTCCAAGGGAGGAGCAGGCCAGAGCAGGGAGAAAATGAAGAAGCTCAAATAACAGCTCGACTGAAAACAGTAGGTCTAATGTCATATCAGACTTCCAGGGTCAATTTTATAATACAGGCTTTCTCACAAACACTGTTACATATAATTCTAGGCACAACTTCATGCATTCCGTGTGTTATTGCAGGATTTGACCTTCACCTCAGGGGTGTAAGCTTCAGTGTAATAATGAGGAATCTAGAGTTCCTCTGTGTCGTGTCTGTGCCGTGTCTTGGCTATTCAAGCTGGCCTCACTGGGGGCTTGTTGCCTTCCTCCTCCAGGCAGGCTTTTGAGAGATGGTGAACATCATTTATGTGCATCTTGGGGAGAAAAGCTGTGACTCCTGGTAAAGTTAATCTGTCAGCTAAGATCTCACTGTGGCTCTCTTTGACTCCCCAGCACTCATGATCTCCCTTGAAAGAATTCAGAGAAGACACACAGAGCAGAGTGAAGAAGATAGAAGACCCAGGAAGAGCACAGTTTCAGTAGGTGTTCATAGGCAGGAGATCAGTATGAGAGATCTTCACTCTGATAGACACTCCAGGCAGACCTTATACTATGACTGCCCCTACGACAGACAGCCTTTCCCCAGGCATGCTTCCTGTCCTGGTGCTTGACAGGCTCTTTAGAATGGCTCCTGTGGAAAAGGACAATAGTATGTGCTTGTTTCTTATCAGAAAGCCTCTGACTAAATAGTGGTTTCATAAGGTTCACATGGTTACCTATCAATGGCCTTCCAGACAGATGGGGAACAGGGCCACAGTTATTAAGACCAAAGAGTAAGGTGCAGCATGAAGGGGGCAGGAGGTTCTTCCTCTGAAGATGAGATTTTCTAACAGTCAGGAAATATCAAACACCACGGAACAAGCCAGAAGACACTGTGGTTCCTATCGACACCCCAGAGATGTTGAAGATAACAGAGAAACTGTGTTTAAGACACTATCAAAATTATCTACAATCTTGACTTTGTTAGCATAACTTCTCTTTCCTTATTCTGGACCACACTCCTTATAAACCCACATTACAACTTTGATTACAATGCAGAAATCTTTAACCTTTAAATTTTGCTGTAAATTATATTGTCTGAGCCTTAAACCTGAGACAGTTACAGGATCATATACAGCTGCTGTAAAAACAAGCTGGGACTCTCTTTCAAAAAGTCCATAGTGATGCTGGATCTTTGTCGTTCTTGAACTCTTCTTTATCTTCATGCTCTACACCCTGATCTCCTCAAGAAGCTGCAAATGTGGTTTTACTCTGCCTTGTCCTGACACTCTTATCTGCAACAAATCAAAGGATTCTGTGTTTTCTTGGGCAGAAGTCTCTAAAACTGACTCCCTGGCATTGCTGCCAGTGACAATGAGGAACTATGCCACTTTTGCTGCCGCCACTGATATTATGCACAGGTCTGTGCTCAAGTTATATGCTAACATAAGTGGGTGTCTCAACATTTACTGTAGAAAAATAGCACTATTCCCTGTATTCAAACAAGGTCGACCTTTGAATTGTTGTTGGCTTTCATACAAAATCCCGGGATCCTGGCTAATTCTAGGGTCTTCAGGGCCAGAAATTGCCCAGTTAGTGCAACTGATTGAAGACCAATGGTTGGGGATACAGAGATTATGTCCAGAAATTTTTCTTCCCCACCTATGCATTCTTTGCAATCTAAGCCCTAAGCAGACAGTAATAAAACAAAACAAAAAATAATCCAACATAAGCACCTCAAACAAAATCAACTTATACCAAATGAACTCTGCCCAGGCTTTTCTTATTTGTATTACTCTTGGAAAGCTGCAGAAAGAAACAGACATGACTTTTGTCAAGGATAAGTGAACAAAGAAAAACAACATTCAAAATTCCTGCCGTCTATGATAAAAGAAAAAATATTTAACCAGAAGATGTAAATTAATGAGGTATGTTGGAAAAAGATTTATTCTAAGAGAGTTCAGAAGAAAACTTAAGCAGCAACCAATTGATTATCCCCAGATAAACAATAGGATGTGAACACTCTTCCAGAGACTCTGAAGAAACAACGTGAACGCAGAGATGCGCTTATAAAGCAACATAAGGGCATACCAAGTGAAGCAATGACAGTATCAAACCACCACTGTGATGCTCAGAATTATCATGGAAATCTCAGAAGAAGAACTTTTATGGCATAATCTGAACCAGCATCATAGGTATTAGAATAGGGACCATCACATACTCAAAGCATGAGAGAGAGAGAGAGAGAGAGAGAGAGAGAGAGAGAGAGAGAGAGAGAGAGAGAGAGAGAGAGAGAAATGCATTAATGAAAGGAGGGAAACAGACGCGCTGGAAATAGATACTAAATATAAGTGTATAGGTACTAGATGATTCCTTAAAACTAAACATTAAAAAATAAACATTGGATGGCTTATGCTCTAAGATCATAATCGAAAAATCGACAAATGGGATCTCATAAAACTGCAAAACTTCTGTAAGGCAAAGGACACTGTTGTTAGGACAAAACAGCAACCAACAGATTGGGAAAAGATCTTTATTAATCCTACAACTGATAGAGGGCTTATATCCAAAATATACAAAGAAATCAAGAAGTTAGACTGCAAGGAGACAAATAACCCTATCAAAAATGGGTTCAGAGCTAAACAAGGAATTCACAGCAGAGGAATGCCAAATGGCTGAGAAACACCTAAAGAAATGTTCAACATGTTTAGTCATAAGGGAAATGCAAATCAAAACAACCCTGAGATTCCACCTCATACCAGTCAGAATGGCTAAGATCAAAAACTCAGGTGACAGCAAATGCTGGTGAGGATGTGGAGAAAGAGGAACACTCCTCCATTGTTGGTGGGATTGCAGACTGGTACAACCACTCTGGAAATCAGTCTGGAGGTTCCTCAGAGAATTGGACATTGCACTACCTGAGACCAGCTATACCTCTCTTGGGCATATATCCAAAAGATGCCCCAACATATAACAAAGACACGTGCTCCACTATGTTCATAGCAGTCTTATTTGTAATAGCCAGAAGCTGGAAAGAACCCAGATGCCCTTCAACAGAGGAATGGATACAGATAATGTGGTACATCTACACAATGGAATATTACTCAGCTATCCAAAAAAATGACTTTATGAAATTCATAGGCAAATGGATGGAACTGGAAAATATCATCCTGAGTGAGGTAACCCAATCACAGAAAAACACACATGTATGCACTCATTGATAAGTGACTGTTAGCCCAAATGCTTGAATTGCCCTAGATGCACAGAACACATGAAACTCAAGAAGGATGAGCAAAATGTGAATGCTTCACTCCTTCTCTAAAAGGAGAACAAGAATACCCTTGGGAAGGAATAGGGAGGCAAAGTGTAGAACAGAGGCAGGAAGAACACCCATTCAGAGCCTGCCCCACATGTGGCCCATACATATACAGCCACCCAATTAGACAAGATGGATGAAGCAAAGAAGTGTAGGCCGACAGGAACCGGATGTAGATCTCTCCTGAGAGACACAGCCAGAATACAGCAAATACATAGGTGAATACCATCATTAACCACTGAACTGAGAACGGGACCCCCGTTGAAAGAATCAGAGAAAGGACTGAAAGAGCTTGAAGAGGCATGAGACCCCATATGAACAACAATGCCAAGCAACCAGAGCTTCCAGGGACTAAGCCACTACCCAAAGACTATACATGGACTGACCCTGGACTCTAACCTCATAGGTAGCAATGAATATCCTAGTAAGAGCACCAGTGGAAGGGGAAGCCCTTGGTCCTGCTAAGACTAAACCCCCAGTGAACGTGATTGTTGGGGGGAGGGCGGTAATGGGGTGAGGATGGGGAGGGGAAAACCCATATCGAAGGGGAGGGCGAAGGGGAGGGGTTAGGGGGATGTCGGCCCGGAAGCCGGGAAGGGGAATAACAATCGAAATGTAAATAAGAAATACCCAAGTTAATAAAGATGGAAAAAAAAATAAACATTGGAAACTTTCTGGAGACCAAAATTGAGGTCTCATTGAAGCCTTCTATTCTCTTGTTCTGTACTTATCAAGTGAACTCACAGTGTTACTGGAAATTTTAATAAAAAAACAAGTAACTTTGATCCTAAAGGTATCCAGACAGAAAAAGTAAGGCTGAACTGATCTGCCTATGCCTTCGTCCAGGTAACGGCAGGCACAAAAGGAGCAAAATTGTTTCCTTGTTGTTAGGCTTTGTTCTGTTTTATTTGGGCTGGTATGGCCTGACATTAAAAACAGGCTCTTGCTGAGTATCCCAGAATGACCTTGAACTTGAAATACTTCTGTCTCAGCCCCACATACCCCGAGATTGTAGCTATATTTCTCCATACTTGGCTGTTTACATACAGGTTTATAGCATAGGCCACTTAGCTTGAAATTCTATACTATCCGATGATAATCTTCATAAGTAAAAGCAGTTATGTTTCTGCACGAAACTTTAAAATGATTTCAAGTGTTCAAATGCTCAGGAGGTGACATCCATGTGCGTCTCTCACAAAAAGAAAATCAACCTGAGTTCTAACCCAACTATATAATACGAGTCAAAATAACTCAGTCAGTCATACAAGAAGGTTCAGCCATCAATGGACCAGATATACCAACTTGGTCCTACAGTTTATAGGAAAAATTCTAAATCTCTATCATCTATTTTTTTATTGTACATTTTCTGTGCTCAATTCACAAATGTGTGTCACCTTGTTAAAAGCATATACGTTATTCAGTGCAGGAGATACGCCATATCACAAAGCATAGGTGCATTGCTGTAGAATAAACCATTTGAGTTTATGTTTCCACCTAACAAAATTGCCCAGTGAGGCTGTTCCCAGAATGCACCTCTACTGTTAACTTACCAGTGACGGGAATTCACGATGAAGAAGTCTTGATTGTAAACAATTCAAGCAATAGGTAATCTTTGTGTAGGGTTAAGAATAAATAACAGACTTCAACTGTGGAAACATCGGGATCTCTTTTAAAATGGCTACCGAAGGGCTTGGGGTGGAGCCCGGTTGGCAGAGTGCTTGTCTAACAGACACGAGCCCAGTGTGACCCTCGACGCCTCATAAAACCAGATTTGGTAGCTCATGCCTATAGCCCCAGCACTCAGGAGATGGAGGCAAAGGGTCAGAAGTTTATGTCATATTCACCTGCATGGAAGTTTGAAACCCTCCTGGACTACATGAAACCCTGTCCCCATTCCCCTGGAATATGGCTATGTAAATGCCAGATGTGTAGATGCAATGTTTTGGAAAGAAAATTCCACTTGATGGTGCATAATAAAGAGGATGAACGTAAAAGAGTGAACGACAGTGTGAAGGAGCACGGGCTGCTCTCCTCTTCTCTCAGGTTAATATATATGATCAACCCATTATATATATATATTGATAATATATATATATATTGATATATATATATATCAATCCATCAAAGATTATCAGTCAAAGAAGCAGCAGCTATTTTACTAAAGAAAAAGATTAAAAGAGATAATGTCTGTGTAAACATTCTATGTGGATCTCATACATTTAGGAATGCTTTACAAAATACAAGAACAAAAATCAAAATTTATCAAGTATAATGTATGCTGTTATAACCGCAGCACTAGGAGTATCTGGGGCAGGAGGATCATGAATTAGAGGACAATCTGGAGTATAGAATAAGTTACAGTCTACACTGAGCTGTATAACAAGACCTCTTCTGAAAAGAATGCTAAAACAATGACTCAGCAGATTAAAAGACAGTTTGCTCTTTGAGAGAATCCAGGTTCAGTTTCACGTTCACATGATGACCATGACCCTCTGTAACTCTAGTTCCAGGGGATCTGCTGCCCTCTTCTGGCTTCTCTGGGCACCAAGCACTCACATAATATACATACATGCATGCATGCATACATGGGAAGTTGTCGCTCTGCAGATCTTGGGGGCCCTGCTGGCCAGGTTGCTCACCACACTGGGCAAGAGATGGGAAAAAAATGAATAAAAAGCCAATCCCCCTGAGAAAAAAACTGAGTAAGAACCTATAAGCCACTGCCATCAACTGTGGTACAGCACTCCACTGAACATCTAGTGGTTTAAAACAGTAACTAGCTTATTATGTCTAAATAAATAGGCTGTGGGCCAGAAATCAGGCAGCCGATGGGTAGATGATACTGTTTCACATGGTGGCATGCATGACCTGCAGGGTCCAGTACAATTTCAGTGTGCAGAGAGCTGAAAAGCATGTCTCAGCAAGTACTGCCAGCCACTGTAGGCATGAGCATCATGGGAGAGCCAGACTCCTTACACAGAGGCTCATGGTCTCCAAGAACAGCATTCAGAGAAGCCCATGAAGAAGCTACAAACGTCTTAGACTCTACCTCCAAAACAAGGCCAACTCTTTGTCTACTGTGTTTAACTAATTATATAAGTCCCCACATCTGGCCAGCTATCTCTTTTATTCCTTTTGTAAAGATTTTTTTTTTAATGGATGGGAGAACACTGTTGTCACTGTCTTCAGACACCACAAGAGGGCATCGGACGCCATTACAGATGATTGTGAGCCCCCATGTGGTTTCTGGGAATTGAACTCAGGACCTTTGGAAGAGCAGTCAGTGCTCTTCACGGCTGAGCCATCTCTCCAGACCTGCCTTTAATCTAGCACAGTTCATTGTCTGTGTAATAGGAATTCTGGACGGAACAAAGGAACTAGGGGACAGAGGTGAGAGGAAGAGCAGTGGAGTGCAAACCAGCAGCAGGGAGACAACCCCAGATGGAAAGAGAAACCATGACACGATTATGCCAGGAGAAATGAAGCTGACCCCAGAAGAAGAGGAGATTTAAAAAACACTAGATACGGACAGTGGTAAATAGTAATAATGGACTACAAGAAAAGAATAATCACTGATCTGTACAGGAAACCATAAAGTGGGGGCTGAAGTGCAGCAGAGGAAAGCCATGTGCCTGTGCACGCGGAGTCACAACACGCACCGTGTGAGCCAAGAAAGTAGTGACCTTTACACCTCAAACACGCACATCTGCAATGCTAAGGCATCTGACGAAAACAGTCTTAAGTGACTTTTAAAACAACATAGGAGAGAATGCGCTCAAAGGAAACTCAATCCATTCAGAAGAAGACAGAAAAGGCAGGCAGAGAAGGGATTTTCAAAGCACAAAAAGATGGCATAAATGAATCTAAATAGAGCGGTTATTGTGTGGATGTAAATAAAGTAGGATTGCCAGTTAAAGCTGAGAAATCTGCAGTCTAAATAAATAGAAATAAAATTAGATATAAGGCAGGCATTGTCTTTAAAATGATATATAAAGGGTTTGCTACCTAAAAGAAAAAGCTCAAACAGACACAGGGGTGAAGAGCGCAATGAGGAAAAAAAAGAGGTCTCTCCAATGAGAGACACAGCTTATTGAGTGGAGATAATGATACTGAATGCGTACCACACAACAAACAATACAAATTCAAACCACACAAAACAGGCTTCACAGAGTCAACACTCTCCTTTCTCAAGGAGACTATATACATACATACATACATACATACATACATACATACATATATAATATATATATTATATATATATATATATATATAGTGTGTGTGTGTGTGTGTGTGTGTGTGTGTGTGTAAAACCAAGGATTTCTCAATACAACGTAAAAAGAACACATTTTTCTTAAGCTAGCCATGTTTCAGCTTCTAAAACAAACCCAACAAATCAGAAGCATGTATATATCTAGAGAGATGATAGACAGATAATGGGGATAGATTGATAGATAATAGAGCTCCGTATCAGGAAACATATAAGCTAATTTTCAAATATTAATAAAACTACCCTCATTCTTGAATGTGTTGTCTAATAATTCGTAAGTCAGAGAAATCATCTTAATTAAGGTTAGAAATGGTTCAACAAAACCAGTCATAAAAAGAACATATTAAGTTTCAGGAAAGCAGGGAGATGTTACATTTGAATGTTTATATTGAAATTCACCATTGAAAAGCAACAGGTCAAGCATTCAACTTGGACTCATAAAATATGTCAGAATAAGCTTGGGTAATGTGAAATACAGCATCCTAAACAAACACTAAAAGCTAAGGACATTAGGTTGGTCTGAGGAACCTTTTTTTCCCCTCTAAACAATAAGCTGTCTTCACCAGCCCTGGGTCTTTCTCCCACGTCTGAGAGCAGAGCTGAGACAAGTGCCTTTTGTGCAGTAGCTTTTTAAAATATATATCTCCATGAGAAAGGAGATTTTTAATAAAAGACCTGAAGGAAGAAAAGCAGAAGAAAGCAAGCCAGTACAAAAATACATCATCAAGTTAGACTCTGTGTGAGTGACCCAGGCTGGGGAGTCTCAGATGAACCTCTTAGCATGTGCCTGAGGATTACCTGCCAGAGGGAAGCCTGCTGCTTCGCCGTCACCTCTTGTTACACGTTACATTTTTTAGGCTGCACAAGAATGAGTGACAGGTGTCCTACAGTGTGCCATGTCCCTAGATCAGACTTCGGTTCACGGAAGATTGTTCTTTAACAAAAAATTCTACCTTCTTCAGATTTGTATTCTGCCTCACCCGCCCCTGCACTTTTGGAATCCAAACTCGTATGAGCGCCGCTGGCATGCTGGACCACCGTTAGTGGTCAGCACCTCCCCAGCTGTACATTGTCTTGCTCTGGGCATGCTGTGGCCTGACCCTTATAATAGATCGGAAGTCAGTGAGGAAGGGGAGGGCAGATCTACAAGATACTATGGTGTTCATATCTACCTTTGAAGACTTTGTAGTGAATGGGCCAAGGGGAAGCTGCTCTCTCTCTCTCTCTCTCTCTCTCTCTCTCTCTCTCTCTCTCTCTCTCTCTCTCTTAGCAGTGGGAAGGAGCTGTACCTGGCAGGCTTAAGCATGTGAATGTGTTCAATCTTGTCAAAAGAGCAGATGTATCTAGCTTTCTAACATTGAGACATGATGCTGCCATCCACAATTACCTTTGAGGACATGGGAACCTCTCTCTCGCTCTCATTTTAAGCAAGGGTCAAGGGTCAAGGGTCAAGGGTCAAGATTTTGTGTTGATCTGCATCTTAGGTCCCATGTAATCCATAGACCACGTGTTAGACAGCACTGGCAAGGACTCTTGAGTGTTCAAGATTCTTGAATAACCCTCTCAAACATTCCCAAGACAGCCTCAAAGGCCCTCTCATTTCAACAGTAATCTTGATATTTGCACAGGCCACTTGGTCATTCCATCTAATGATGGATTCCTCTGTACAGCTCTTTACCCCAAGAAATACAACGTTGGACCAGAATTCACTGCAGCTGGAACTGATGGTCTCCTCTTGAAAACCTACCTTGGGGGTTCTCCAATGGTCAAAGTCTGCTTGCTTTTAGCTAACAGTGTACTAATGATATGTGCCTTCCACTGACTTAAAGGTTCTAAGCATTCCCCAAATGTACGAGCCCATGTTACTTCCAATCACCCTGACCTTACTATGCAAAGTAAGGTCTGACTCTTCATCTTCACCTGTGCCTCATTTAAACTCACTCCAGTGAAGTCCCAGGACTTGTGATGTGAAGGTTCCTCATCCCTCATATCTCACACTAGCACAGAAACCTGAGCCACTGAGAGAGAACACAAATTCACATGCAAATACCCCAAATGAAACACCAGGAAAAGAGGCAAAATCCTCAAGCTGGGAAAGAAGTTGCAAGGTATTTTCTCTGGGTTCCTATCTGAGCCATTCCATTCCTGTTGTGAAAGTTTTCAATATCTTTATGTTTAAAAAATGGAGCTAATAAAAATGGTACCCACTTTGCAATGATACCATAAATCCCCGAGATTTCCAAGCCAGAACCGTGTTTATTTGCATGATTCAAGGATGGTTCAATGTGAGAAAATCTAATTTCCTGCCACGATTGAAGTGAAATCATGACCATTTTAATGAAGGACTTCCCTGAATTTGTTTCCCCAAAATCAAAACTTTGGTAGCTGTAAATGAATTTGGTAGCATGTTCTAATGAAAATGGTAAAATAAACATCTAATGTTGAAGATTTACGATACATAAATGCCTCATGCTTAGTTCTTTTCACGATAATGTCTTTTGAATCTGGAATTAATATCTCAGTATGCTTGTGAAATGAAATGATCTGCAGAGATCCTTCACAAGCCACGAGAAAACTCGACGTTCTAAAAATAAGTTTCCTAATATCATTAAAACTTTAAGGCAGCAGCTCTCTGCTCCCAGGCAGCAGCTCTCTGCTCCCAGACCCGGTGAGAGAGAGACCCAACCGCCTGGTCAGGTGGGCACTCCTGAGGCTGCAGAGCGGAAGAGACCACCAACACTGCTCACCCCTGCCCACATCCCTGGCCCAAGAGGAAACTGTATAAGGCCTCTGGGCTCCCGTGGGGGAGGGCCCAGGAGCGGCAGGACCCCTGCCGGAGACACCGCCGGACCCTGAAGGAAACAGACCGGATAAACAGTTCTCTGCACCCAAATCCCGTGGGAGGGAGAGCTAAACCTTCAGAGAGGCAGACAGGCCTGGGAAACCAGAAGAGACTGCTCCCTGCACACACATCTCGGACGCCAGAGGAAAAAGCCAAAGACCATCTGGAACCCTGGTGCACTGAAGCTCCCGGAAGGGGCGGCACAGGTCTTCCTGGTTGCTGCCGCTGCAGAGAGCCCCTGGACAGCACCCCACGAGCAAACCTGAGCCTCGGGACCACAGGTAAGACCAAATTTTCTGCTGCAAGAAAGCTGCCTGGTGAACTCAAGACACAGGCCCACAGGAACAGCTGAAGACCTGTAGAGAGGAAAAACTACACGCCCGAAAGCAGAACACTCTGTCCCCATAACTGACTGAAAGAGAGGAAAACAGGTATACAGCACTCCTGACACACAGGCTTATAGGACAGTCTAGCCACTGTCAGAAATAGCAGAACAAAGTAACACTAGAGATAATCTGATGGCGAGAGGCAAGCGCAGGAACCCAAGCAACAGAAACCAAGACTACATGCCATCATCGGAGCCCAATTCTCCCACCAAAACAAACATGGAATATCCAAACACACCAGAAAAGCAAGATCTAGTTTCAAAATCATATTTGATCATGATGCTGGAGGACTTCAGGAAAGACCTGAACACACTTAGGGAAGCACAGGAAAACATTAATAAACAAGTAAAAGCCTACAGAGAGGAATCGCAAAAATCCCTGAAAGAATTCCAGGAAAACACAATCAAACAGTTGAAGGAATTAAAAATGGAAATAGAAGCAATCAAGAAAGAACACATGGAAACAACCCTGGATATAGAAAACCAAAAGAAGAGACAAGGAGCTGTAGATACAAGCTTCACCAACAGAATACAAGAGATGGAAGAGAGAATCTCAGGAGCAGAAGATTCCATAGAAATCATTGACTCAACTGTCAAAGATAATGTAAAGCGGAAAAAGCTACTGGTCCAAAACATACAGGAAATCCAGGACTCAATGAGAAGAACAAACCTAAGGATAATAGGTATAGAAGAGAGTGAAGACTCCCAGCTCAAAGGACCAGTAAATATCTTCAACAAAATCATAGAAGAAAACTTCCCTAACCTAAAAAAAGAGATACCCATAGACATACAGGAAGCCTACAGAACTCCAAATAGATTGGACCAGAAAAGAAACACCTCCCGTCACATAATTGTCAAAACACCAAACGCACAAAATAAAGAAAGAATATTAAAAGCAGTAAGGGAAAAAGGTCAAGTAACATATAAAGGGAGACCTATCAGAATCACACCAGACTTCTCGCCAGAAACTATGAAGGCCAGAAGATCCTGGACTGATGTTATACAGACCCTAAGAGAACACAAATGCCAGCCCAGATTACTGTATCCAGCAAAACTCTCAATTAACATTGATGGAGAAACCAAGATATTCCATGACAAAACCAAATTTACACAATATCTTTCTACAAATCCAGCACTACAAAGGATAATAAATGGTAAAGCCCAACATAAGGAGGCAAGCTATACCCTAGAAGAAGCAAGAAACTAATCGTCTTGGCAACAAAACAAAGAGAATGAAAGCACACAAACATAACCTCACATCAAATATGAATATAACGGGAAGCAATAAGCACTATTCCTTAATATCTCTCAATATCAATGGCCTCAACTCCCCAATAAAAAGACATAGATTAACAAACTGGATACGCAACGAGGACCCTGCATTCTGCTGCCTACAGGAAACACACCTCAGAGACAAAGACAGACACTACCTCAGAGTGAAAGGCTGGAAAACAACTTTCCAAGCAAATGGTCAGAAGAAGCAAGCTGGAGTAGCCATTCTAATATCAAATAAAATCAATTTCCAACTAAAAGTCATCAAAAAAGATAAGGAAGGACACTTCATATTCATCAAAGGAAAAATCAACCAAGATGAACTCTCAATCCTAAATATCTATGCTCCAAATACAAGGGCACCTACATATGTAAAAGAAACCTTACTAAAGCTCAAAACACACATTGCACCTCACACAATAATAGTGGGAGATTTCAACACCCCACTCTCATCAATGGACAGATCATGGAAACAGAAATTAAACAGTGATGTAGACAGACTAAGAGAAGTCATGAGCCAAATGGACTTAACGGATATTTATAGAACATTCTATCCTAAAGCAAAAGGATATACCTTCTTCTCAGCTCCTCATGGTACTTTCTCCAAAATTGACCATATAATTGGTCAAAAAACGGACCTCAACAGGTACAGAAAGATAGAAATAATCCCATGCGTGCTATCGGACCACCACGGCCTAAAACTGGTCTTCAATAACAATAAGGGAAGAATGCCCACATATACGTGGAAATTGAACAATGCTCTACTCAATGATAACCTGGTCAAGGAAGAAATAAAGAAAGAAATTAAAAACTTTTTAGAATTTAATGAAAATGAAGATACAACATACTCAAACTTATGGGACACAATGAAAGCTGTGCTAAGAGGAAAACTCATAGCGCTGAGTGCCTGCAGAAAGAAACAGGAAAGAGCATATGTCAGCAGCTTGACAGCACACCTAAAAGCTCTAGAACAAAAAGAAGCAAATACACCCAGGAGGAGTAGAAGGCAGGAAATAATCAAACTCAGAGCTGAAATCAACCAAGTAGAAACAAAAAGGACCATAGAAAGAATCAACAGAACCAAAAGTTGGTTCTTTGAGAAAATCAACAAGATAGATAAACCCTTAGCCAGACTAACGAGAGGACACAGAGAGTGTGTCCAAATTAACAAAATCAGAAATGAAAAGGGAGACATAACTACAGATTCGGAGGAAATTAAAAAAATCATCAGATCTTACTATAAAAACCTATATTCAACAAAATTTGAAAATCTTCAGGAAATGGACAATTTCCTAGACAGATACCAGGTATCGAAGTTAAATCAGGAACAGATAAACCAGTTAAACAACCCCATAACTCCTAAGGAAATAGAAGCAGTCATTAAAGGTCTCCCAACCAAAAAGAGCCCAGGTCCAGACGGGTTTAGTGCAGAATTCTATCAAACCTTCATAGAAGACCTCATACCAATATTATCCAAACTATTCCACAAAATTGAAACAGATGGAGCCCTACCAAATTCCTTCTACGAAGCCACAATTACTCTTATACCTAAACCACACAAAGACACAACAAAGAAAGAGAACTTCAGACCAATTTCCCTTATGAATATCGACGCAAAAATACTCAATAAAATTCTGGCAAACCGAATTCAAGAGCACATCAAAACAATCATCCACCATGATCAAGTAGGCTTCATCCCAGGCATGCAGGGATGGTTTAATATACGGAAAACCATCAACGTGATCCATTATATAAACAAACTGAAAGAACAGAACCACATGATCATTTCATTAGATGCTGAGAAAGCATTTGACAAAATTCAACACCCCTTCATGATAAAAGTCCTGGAAAGAATAGGAATTCAAGGCCCATACCTAAACATAGTAAAAGCCATATACAGCAAACCAGTTGCTAACATTAAACTAAATGGAGAGAAACTTGAAGCAATCCCACTAAAATCAGGGACTAGACAAGGCTGCCCACTCTCTCCCTACTTATTCAATATAGTTCTTGAAGTTCTAGCCAGAGCAATCAGACAACAAAAGGAGATCAAAGGGATACAGATCGGAAAAGAAGAGGTCAAAATATCACTATTTGCAGATGACATGATAGTATATTTAAGTGATCCCAAAAGTTCCACCAGAGAACTACTAAAGCTGATAAACAACTTCAGCAAAGTGGCTGGGTATAAAATTAACTCAAATAAATCAGTTGCCTTCCTCTATACAAAAGAGAAACAAGCCGAGAAAGAAATTAGGGAAACGACACCCTTCATAATAGACCCAAATAATATAAAGTACCTCGGTGTGACTTTAACCAAGCAAGTAAAAGATCTGTACAATAAGAACTTCAAGACACTGAGGAAAGAAATTGAAGAAGACCTCAGAAGATGGAAAGATCTCCCATGCTCATGGATTGGCAGGATTAATATGGTAAAAATGGCCATTTTACCAAAAGCAATCTACAGATTCAATGCAATCCCCATCAAAATACCAATCCAATTCTTCAAAGAGTTAGACAGAACAATTTGCAAATTCATCTGGAATAACAAAAAACCCAGGATAGCTAAAGCTATCCTCAACAATAAAAGGACTTCAGGGGGAATCACTATCCCTGAACTCAAGCAGTATTACAGAGCAATAGTGATAAAAACTGCATGGTATTGGTACAGAGACAGACAGATAGACCAATGGAATAGAATTGAAGACCCAGAAATGAACCCACACACCTATGGTCACTTGATTTTTGACAAAGGAGCCAAAACCATCCAATGGAAAAAAGATAGTATTTTCAGCAAATGGTGCTGGTTCAACTGGAGGGCAACATGTAGAAGAATGCAGATCGATCCATCCTTATCACCCTGTACAAAGCTTAAGTCCAAGTGGATCAAGGACCTCCACATCAAACCAGACACACTCAAACTAATAGAAGAAAAACTAGGGAAGCATCTGGAACACATGGGCACTGGAAAAAATTTCCTGAACAAAACACCAATGGCTTATGCTCTAAGATCAAGAATCGACAAATGGGATCTCATAAAACTGCAAAGCTTCTGTAAGGCAAAGGACACTGTGGTTAGGACAAAACGGCAACCAACAGATTGGGAAAAGATCTTTACCAATCCTACAACAGATAGAGGCCTTATTTCCAAAATATACAAAGAACTCAAGAAGTTAGACCGCAGGGAAACAAATAACCCTATTAAAAAATGGGGTTCAGAGCTAAACAAAGAATTCACAGCTGAGGAATGCCGAATGGCTGAGAAACACCTAAAGAAATGTTCAACATCTTTAGTCATAAGGGAAATGCAAATCAAAACAACCCTGAGATTTCACCTCACACCAGTGCGATTGGCTAAGATCAAAAACTCAGGTGACAGCAGATGCTGGCGAGGATGTGGAGAAAGAGGAACACTCCTCCATTGTTGGTGGGATTGCAGACTGGTAAAACCATTCTGGAAATCAGTCTGGAGGTTCCTCAGAAAATTGGACATTGAACTGCCTGATGATCCAGCTATACCCCTCTTGGGCATATACCCAAAAGATGCCTCAACATATAAAAGAGACACGTGCTCCACTATGTTCATCGCAGCCTTATTTATAATAGCCAGAAGCTGGAAAGAACCCAGAT